>NC_056736.1:401483992-401728861 GCF_019279795.1 Protopterus annectens
GCAAAATCAGAACCGAAAACTGCTCAGCAAACTCCGACCGGCGCCTAAGCGTCCGTCGGTTAAAAGAAGCACAGGCTAGACAAGCTGCTACGCCGTGGTCTGGGCCTAAACAAGGTAAACAGTAAGAGTGGAAATCTTTATGAGGTATTTGTTTCCCACAAGTTAAACAGTTATTCACTTTTTCTGACATCGGCTGAGGCAAGAAAGAGTCCCCAACGGGTACTTAGCTTTTAGAAGTCTTCGAAGTAGTATTCGGTAGTAGTAATCTCTGGATCTGACCGACCGGCACTTGCGAACAGCTTCTGCTTCGGGCGCCACGCGGCAAGAAAGACTGAGGAAAATGGCGTCGGCTGATGCCTTTATACCCGAAGAACTGCAGCTATGACGTCGGGTGAAGTGCGACACCAGCCGAAGCCAGACCCAGACTTTGGAATCAGGTCGACCGAAGGGCTGCCTGACGACAGGACAACCCATTTGTTAGGACTGCAGATGCATCCTTGAAGGACATTAATGGTTTCTCATCCACCTGGAATTTGACTTGTATGCTTTACACAAATGTCTGCGATTCCTCTCACACAGCTTTCATTTTTCTAGGATCTTGGTCCAGCTACATCACTAACTACTTCATTTGCAGGCTGCAAACCTTCCTGTGAATTTTTGTATTTTTTATGTTTCTACAGTCTGTGATTATGGTAAGCTCTGGATTTTTTTTTTTTTAATCACAAGAGTACCTTAATTCTCGCTAATTTCTCTCCAGTGTTTCCTTTACTTTGCACTGATTTTCAGACATCAGCAACACAGCTGAAGTATGTAATCTGTGTTCATTAACAACTCCATTCTTTATAATTACTGACATTGTTTAGATTGTTTCTCCACTTGTTTATTAGAATGTTGACAGTGTGGAAGGGGCATTGTATGCCTGAATTCCCAATCTTGATTAAATCTTCTGAATTCCTCATTTTTGTACTGTGGACAATATTCAGAAATGACAAAATTGGGTATCCTGTCTTAACATTAATGCACTAGCCACAAATGCACTTGTTTTTTCCAATTTGATTATCTCAAGATACCTGTCAAAATTATTCACACAAGCGTGATAAATGGCATCGTCAAAATGTCACTGATCTGTGCCCACTCAACTCCATGGTCTTCAAGGAAAAGTATACATTACCATCTCTTCCTTTTGACAGTTACTGACTTGAACCGCAGATGGCACAACTGCACCATATGTTCAACCTGAGTGAAGACTCCTGGCCGGTACGTAGGATCTCTTGCACTTTCCTTGTGAGTCATGTATTCTCTCAAGCGTTTTGTCTTCCTAACTGACTAGTAAAATACAGTTGTGTACACTTACCATAAATGTAGATGTTTGAGTTTATTCTCTGTTGCAGTCATCATACTTGGGTAATCTGCCTGCAGGTAGCCCTCAGTCGGCCTGAATACCAGAGACTTCGTATTTCTGTGTCGATTGCGGTCACTCCAGGACTGACTTCAGGTCATCAGGGGTATATAAACAGGCAGCCGACACCATTATATCAGTTTTTCTTGCCCCAAATGTCAAGAGCCCCCAAAATAGAGAGCTAAGTTATGGTGGGGAAAACAGTAAAAAGTAAATACCAATACCCCTGAAAGGGGTGATAACAGACAGAGAGGAGAGAGAAAGAGCGAGACAAGGGGGCTGAAGGGACTGCAACAGTGAATACACTCGAACATCTACATTTATAGTAAGTGTACACAACTGTACTATGTTTTTCGTGTTTCACTGTTGCAGTCATCACACTTGGATAGATTCCCAAAGCTGAAAAAGGGTGGAGGCAGTCAAGAAGAGTTGGGGCTGGCTAGTATGCCTTGCAGGACTGCTGTTGCAAAATCTGCCCGGGTTTTGGAAAAGATAGGCAGGTGGTAATGCTTGGTGAAGGTGTGTACAGAATTCCAGGTAGCAGCTTCCAGGATGTTCCTGGTAGAGACTCCCCTGAGGAATGCTGTAGAGGTAGAAGTTGCGCTAGTGGAATGTGTTCTGACCCCCTGAGGGTTTGGTTTCTCATGGTGCTTTTAGCAGAAATGGATACAGTGTGCGATCCATTTGGAAACTGATTGTTTTGAAATGGCCTTGCCCTCTGCCCCTGGTGCAAAGCTGACTAGTAAGTGGTCAGACTTCCTGAAGGGCTTTAGTCCTATCAAGGTAGAATCTGAGCGGTCTGTGCACGTCCAAGGAGTGCAGGATCCTTTCCCCTTTATTTTGAGGATTAGGGAAGAAAGTTGGCAAATGGATAGATTGGTTGAGAGCCACATTGGACACCAATTTAGGCATAAAGGAAGGGCTAGTCCTGAGGGAAACCCTGTCAGCATGGAAAATAAAGAAGGGTTCCACAGCCATCAGTACTTGCAGCTCAGACACTCTTCTAGCTGAAGTGATGGCCAGAAGCAAGGCTGTTTTCCAAGAGAGGAATTTTAACTCTGCTGATGCTACAGGCTCAAAGGGGGAAGCGTGAGCTTTTCCAGTACAAAGTTAAGGTCCCAAGCAGGAGTGGGTGCTCTCCTTGGCGGCCTTACATTGTTTGCCCCTCTCAGGAACTGTTTGATAAGAGGGTGAGAGAAGAGAGGTGGCTCAGTGTTGTAATGAGCCGAAATGGCAGAGGTATGGCTCTTAATGGAGGAGAAGGATATGCCTCTGTGGAGTATATCCGCTAAGTAATCCAAAATTAGAGGCAGGGAGGGCAGAGTTGTGTCTTCTCCTTTAGACTGAATCCAGGAGCAGTACCTTTTCCACTTATCAGCATAGGATTTCCTTGTACTGTGTCTTCTGGCTTCAAGAATGACATCCAGCACTTGCTTGCTTATTCTGGTTACTGAGGGAGAATTCAAGGAAAAAGCCAGGCTGCACGATTTAGGGTTTGAAGTTGCGGATGCAAGATCTGCCCCCCCCCCCCCCCCGCTGAGAGAGAGCAGGGTTGGGTTCTGGTGTAGGTGCCAGGGTGGCACCAGTGAAAGACTGCGCAGTAGTGGGTACAAGTGCTGGCGTGACCAGTCAGGGGCAGTCAGAATTGTCCTTGGTCTGTCCTGTCTTATCTTGAGCAATACTCTTGAGAGAAGGAGCAGAGGGGGAAAGGCACAGATTGAGATATTTACCCACTGGAAGAATAGGGCATCCACTTTCCAGGTCCTGCTGTGAGGAGTCCTGGTGCAGAATGAGCTGGTGATTGCAGGGAGGAGGCAAGGAGATCCATCTCTGGGGTCCCCCATTTCTGAATCAGAAGGTTGAAGGTGCTGGGTTCTAATCTCCACTCGTGTGGGTCTAGGAGATGTCTGCTTAAGTCGCCTGCCAGTGAGTTTTGTTTGCCTGGCAGGAATTCAGCTTGCAGATGGACCTGCATGTCTAAGGCAGTGTTCCACAGGGCCATGGCTATCCTGCTGAGTGGGTTCCCCCCCTGCTTGTTACTGTAACACATAACTGTGGTGTTGTCTGTTTTTATTAGCAGGTGTCCTGGTGAGAGTAGGGATAGGAAAGTTGTCAGAGCGTGCTGCACAGGTAGCATCTTTTTCTGGTTGATATGCAGATGAATTTGACTTGGGCTCCAGTGGCCCTGAATGCACTTGCAGTCCACTTGTGCTCCCCAGGCATAGCCTGATGCATCTGAGCGGCATGGGGTTGAGCAAAGGGCAGACCCTTGTTGTGGTTGCATCCTGCTGCCCACCAAAGAAACTCTGTCCTTAGACAGGGTACGATAGGAATGACGGTTTCCAGGTCCTGAGAATGTTGGCACCAAAGACTTAAATACCACTGAAGTTTCCTCATATGCTGTCTGGCATATGGAATTAGTAGGATGCATGAAGCCATGAGCCCTACGGCCTGCAGTATTTTCCTTGCGGATAGCTGGGTTCTGGTGGCCATTTGAGTAAAATAGTCTGTCAGATAAGGCTGTTTTTTCCTGGAGTGAGGAATGCAATCTGAGATGCTGTGTCCAAGCTTGCTCCCAGGAATACAATCTTTTGACTGGGGACTAGTTTTGATTTTGTTTTTTTCGTTGATGGTGTACCCCAGGGAGGACAGAAGGTTTTTTATACAAATGTCAGGTGCTACAACAGCATTTCCTGTCTGCCTGAATCAGGCAGTCATCCAAGTACGGGTAAATTTGGATATTTCTCTGTATGCAGAAAGCAATGGCCGGAGCCAGGCATTTTGTGAATACTCTGGGAGCAGTGGATAAGACAAAGGGAAGTGCAGAGAACTGATAATGCACAGATCCTGCCCTGAAGCGTAGATATTTCCTGCATGACTCCCTTATAGGGATGTGTAGATAAGCTTTTTTTAAGTATAGGGTGACTAACCAGGCATCTTTGGCTAGCATAGGTAGAAGCTGCTGCAGGGTGAGCATTTTGAATTTTGGTACCACCAGGAAGGTGTTGAGAATTGAAAGATCTAGGATTGGGTGCCAAGTGCCCTTTTTTCTGGGTACCAGGAAAAGTCTGGAATAGAATCCTTGACCTATCTGATCCGCAAGAAGAGGCTGAATTGTTCTTTTAGAGAGCAGGGATTGAACTTAGCTTTGTGCTTCTGCCCACTGGTTTGGAGGAAGGTCTGGGAACCCTTTTGGGGTTGGCAGTGAGTGGAAGTAAAATGTGTACCCCTGGGATACAATGTTGAGGACCCATCGGTCTTTGGTGATGGAAATCCAGTCTTTTGCATGATGGGCAAGTTTTCCTCCTAGGGGCACAAGCAATTGGGCAGAGGTGGGGAGTGGAGATGGCAAGTCATTGGGAATTCTTTCCGTAAGGGGTGGCTTAGCACTCCCTGCTTTTGAGGTGGAGGCACTCCATTGCTTAGATCTCTGCATACCCTGAGACTGTAGTCTGGTGGGGGTCCGTTTCCCCTGGGTCTAGTTTGAGATGGCCTTGAGGGGGCTGGAAAGGACCAATGTTTTGAGGGGCAATGCCTACTGAATCTAGGAGCCTGTACTTGCAAGAATTCTTTGACTGTCTGCGTAGATTTAGCTTTTTCTTCCATCTTTTTAAGAACCTCTTCTGCTTTGGTGCCAAATAGCTTGTCCTTGTTCAAAGGAGCATCTAATAACTTTGATATGACATGGTCTGGCAAGGCCTGCTCCTTAAGCCAAGCATGCTTTCTCAGTACAGAACCAGTGACTGCTGCCCTGCAAGGTGCTTCTAGGGCGTCAAAGCCACACTGCAATGTGTGCTTGCTGACTTGGCTTGCAGAATGTATAAGCTCTTGCAATTCTTTATTTTCTGCACAGTCTGTAAAGGTAACTATTTTTTGCTTAATAAGTTCCATAATATGTTGTTGGTACTTCAGCATGTGAAACTTGACAATTTAAAGCCCTAATGGCAAGAGTTGCAAAGGAATATACTTTCTTACTCCATCTGTCCAAAGCTCTGGAATCCCTGTCCGAAGGGGTGGGATTCTTAGCTGTAGTTGCTTTGATACCTTTAGGCCCCTGGGAGATTATCTCTGGGTCAGCAGTAGGATTTTTGAAAAGGAATTTGAGAGAGTCAGGTACTCTGTAGTACCTGTCTGGTTTCCTAGGAGCAGGGGGTAAAGTATCAGGAGTTAAACTGGATTCCATAAAGGCATAACCCACAACCTCCAGGACTGGGGGTATTGCTAAAGGCCTATGTTGTGGCAAATCTAGAAATTCTCTGAGTCTCTTTTTGGACTGAGGACAGTCTTGGCATTCCCAGTAGAAATGCTTTCATAAGTACATAAGGTTTCACCAAAAGAAAAATCCTCTGGAGGAGAGGCAGAGTGAATGGATTCCTCTGCATCTGAATCCTCATAAGCAGATAAGGGCATGTCTTCATAATCAGATATTTCAGTCTCATCGGACTCTTGGTCTGTTGAAGCTGTTTGGGACAGGTCTCTTTCTCTTAGCAGGGTAAGGCTGACTTCCCCTAATCAGCATAATAAGGTCTTCTGCCATTTTAAGCATTTGATGCTGTGGCAAGGTAGCAGGTGCATGAGCTTTAGTCGTAGTTTTTTTTAGGCGTAGAGAATACTCTTGGCCTTACAAACTTGGTAGTTTTTGACAGAACTGAAGACACAAAAGAAGTCATCGGTTAGTATCGAACATCGGTAGTACGAAGATTTTCCTCAGAAGCCGGTGCCTGCTCAGTGGCTCCGGACCCATCCAAGGTAGAGACATCCACAGGTTCCACAGTCTAAGCATCTTGCGGCATACCGGACACCGAATGGGTCTCAGCAGAGGCCTGCAAATCTGTAGAAGCGGATATCAGAGGCTGCAAAAGATCCTCACTGAGTACCGGTGAACTGCCGACTAGCTTAATGGAAGCGTCGTTGGCAGTTTTGGACCTATGCTGTCTGTCTCTGTCTTTATCTTTATGCTTTTTCGGAAGATTGGTAGTCGAATGGCTTAAAGCCATTTTGGAGTACGGAGATCGAGAACGAAAGTATTTAGCTACAAAAATAACCTGATGACGAATAGTTCAGGCGTTGAACAAGGCACAAAACCGACAGCAAGGGATGTTGTGGTCTGGGCCTAAACAGGTGACGCAGTAAAAATGAAAATCTCTATGGGGTATTTGCTTTCCACAGGCAAGAGAATTATTAATTTTTTTCTGACATCGGTTAAAGCAAGAAAAAAGGATCCCCAACGGGGTACATATCTTTTTGAAGACTTCAGGTCTGAAACTCGACCGGGACTTGCGAACTGCTTCTGCTTCGGGCACCGCACGGCAAGAAAGACTGATGTAATGGTGTCGGCTGCATGTTTTATACTCCTGACAACCTGATGTCATGGAAGAAGTGACAGCATCTAATGCAGAAATCCCAAGACTCTGGTATTCAGACCGGCTGAGGGCTACCTGCAGGCAGATGACCCAAATGTGATGACTGCAACAGTGAAACACGAAGAACATCACTCTATATTCCCTGTGAATGCCCAACTTGCAGAGCCAAAGGGGGAACATGTGATGGGCTGTCTATTTTGGTCATCTCTCAGTTCTACAAGGGGCATTGTCAGCAAACAAACCCACCTCCTCCCCACAAAAATAAGTGGTTTCTCTGGTCTCCACTAGAAAAATCACATTAGTAATTTTACTTGCGCTGGCTCTGCATATGAAAGCCAGGTCTATTTCTCTTAAAAAATGGTCTTTAGACTGTTAAAAATAAGTGCTTTTGCCCCAAGTGACAATGAGACTTCTTCAAAGTACCAAATAAAGCCACAGACATTTCTTGTATAACAATCTTAAAAATCACAGGACTAAAACTGACTAATAAAAATCAATAGTTTTTACACTTTCAACATATAAATTAAAACAATATTAATTTCAAAATGTTATAAATTCCAGGATCTGTACAAGCACTGAACCATATACACCATTTTAATTTTTTTCTATAAACGCCTCTATAATCACCTTCTCTACGGTCAATTATAACCTGATCAGTGACCCATAGGAAAAGTTTTTGAAATTAGAATGCAGGGTAGACTGCATGAATAAGGCATTACTACATACCTTATTTTTAATAAGCTGTGCACATTCATTCACTGTGATACCCACGCTGAAGGGTTCATAGTAAAGTGTATCCAGCCAAATATACCACCCTGGGGGAATTATAACTGAAGAAACTTCCAGCACCAATAGTTTTATTTGTATGTCCTGCAATAACAGAGGGATTCATATAGATTATGAAAAAAAAAAACTTGCTAACATACTTCAGTGTGTGGGGAAAACAGAAAACAAGAATGGGTTTGAAAAATAAGTTTACATTATTACCTTTCGATGCTCAAAACATGTTTGGATCCCAAAACCTGATAAAAATCTGTATTACCTCAAATGATCAATTACTGTTAACTATTTTCTTAATTCCTTCTGCATCAACACTGCATAGAAGAACAACACATTTTATACAAGCCATTTGGCCTGCAGCGTGGCTTACCTAAAAACTAAGAGTCAAGACAAACAGGCATTAAATAGTCTATCATTTTTCAGCTTTTAACATTTGTCAGGGCAAAGTCCTTATATTACCCTTCTACAAACCTATCTAATTAACTTCCAGTTTTGACTAAAAGGTGGCATCAGCCAACTGAAGTCTGGATGGACAATCTTATAGCCTGACCTCTAAATAACATTTTGAGGCACCTTGCAGGTCCACTTTTAGCATGCATGTAACTGCTGGAGGATACAGGTTAGTTGGTTTAATTACTTTTTTTTTTTTTTTCACTTCTCATACAGCTCAGCGGTAGGGAGTATATCATCTGACTACAGATCAAGAGGTCCCTGGTTCAAATCTGGCTGGCTTTTTCCACACACAGGCCTCGTTTTAAAGATGGGAGGTTGGCATAATAGTTACAGTGTTTATCTTACGGACATAAGGTGGAGGGTTTGATTATCACATGGGGTAATTAGCTAGGCTTAAAAAGACCCAGAGGGGCAGTTAGCCTAGTACTAACCTATGAATGTTTTTTAACAGGTGCACTTTAAGTGCATTTTTTGCTTTTATATAAGGCAATGGTTTTCCAAAATGATTAACCTCTTAACAGCATTGTGGCAGATATGTCAGGGTGAGCAATAAAAGTTTTGGCACCGCTTCTGCTTTTTTTTTTAGTTATATTTTTATGTATATGTGTGTGTTTTATATATATATACATATATATATATGTATATATATATATATATATATATATGTATATACATATATATATATATATATATATATATATATATGTGTGTGTGTGTGTGTGTGTGTGTGTGTGTGTATAAAATTTGTTTTCAATATCAAGAGGGAACTTACCACCAGTTCCATAAGGAGCTTTTTTCACCATTCTTCATGACCAAATATAATCCACAGGGCATGGAAATGTAAGATTTTTTTAAATGGGGACCATAAGGATCAAGATCAAATCTGAAGTAGGGAAAACACTTAGGTGGCTGATGGGAGTAGTTCTGTTCATTTATAATATTCCTGATGCTAACCTTTACTACAAAAACTCTCATTATTTGCACCTAGTATTTCCAGTTGTACAGACAAGTTTTGTGAATGGGCTTCATGCTGCCCATGCACATCAATGTTTAACTGTCAAGAATATATGCAAACCAGTCTTTTTTAACAAACCACAAACAAAACAATAGCCAAGTTCAAGTTGCCAAGTTCAAGTTACCAAGTCATATTTCAAGAGAGCTGTACATTTGTAGCATCATGCTATCTTCCTTGGCTATGCAAACTGCTTAGTTAAACCACAAGTTGACCTTGGCTTTCAAATGAACATACATGACTATAGTCATACCAGAAAGAAAACTTAGATCAATTTGTCTCTGGCCAGCAAGTCTTAGTTCTGCCTAGCTATCTCCATTTGGAAAGCTTGTACAGATTTCTCCAAACATTTGCTGACTTCACAAAATGCAAGTACTGTCACATTTTAGCTGCAGGAAGTCTTACTGGCTAAAGAAAGAAAAACAAAGCTAGAAGAATGAGAAGACAAACATCGATTTTTTAAAAGAAAAAAATAAAATATGCTGTAAAGACTTGTAATAATCAAGCATTTTTTAAATTCCACTACCCCTTACCAGAAGAATTAATGAGAAGCTCATACCAGTTATTGTCTCTCCTCCATGATGACCAGACTTCAAGAAGCCAAAGACAGTTTTTGGCTGATAGGAGGAATCCACGCAGGCCTGCACTGCCTGTTGTAGCACCATGTTGACAGGACCAGGCCCAAAATGGTCAGGAAGCTGCTGTACCTTCTTCTTGTCCAGATGTGGCCCACAGATACCATGTTTGTTGACGTAAACACAGACTATAATAAAACAAAGATTGAGAACAAAAACATTAAACAGCGAACAGAAGAAGCCTGTGTATCACACTGAACAGCTTTGTACAAACACAAGAAGCATCGATTAGGTCTGAAGAGGACTGCCAGTTTTCAGACAGCTGATGGTTACTAAGAGCATTACACTTCTTCCCTAGCTCTACAAATAACTGGATGGATTCCAAGCTAATGAAGAAACCTCACTTCCAGTCAGTAGTGATGAATCACCTACATGCAAACACGACGACAACTCAAAAGCACAGCAGGCTTTAAACTCTGTAAATACAACATACTATGATGTTTAAAAATTCTGAATCCAAATATACTGTGCTTATGTGCATATACTTATGGATGTACACATTTATATACTTCCTTCTTTTGACATGCTATCACATAACATATATGATACACTAAATGTACAACTTTATGGTTCCCATGTGCTTCTGCTCATTGTTAACAGTCAAAATGAATACCACAAATGAAGGCCCAAAAAGGAACTTTTAACATGGATAAGAAGGAAAACGCAAACACAAACAAATGTAGGCACTGGTAGAAATAAACAGTTATCCCAAAGGTCAAGATAACAAGGGTGCAGCACAAAAATCCCTTTCCAGTAAGAAAGGGCACTCAGATCAGATTAAGCATGAAAGGTGACTAGCTAAATTTACACATGGATGGATGAAAAAATAATCCTGCAGTAGAAATTGGTGGATGGTGCCTAGAAAGTACAGTTTTGTACCTACCATAAATGTAGATGTTCGAGTGTAAACACTACTGCAGTCATTACACTTGGGTTATCCTACCGTCAGGCGGTTCCCCAGTCGGCCTGAGTTCCAAAGTCTTGGTCCGGCGTCAGTTGCTGTCGCTTCGTCCCTAACGTCAGTGCGACAGGGGAATATAAGATGCAGCCGACACCATTTTCTTCAGTTTTTCTTGCCCCAGATGTCAGGTGCCCCCAAATAGGTAGGCCTTTCAAATTGCTAGTAAAATATATAAAAGAAAAGCAAACAACCATTTTTAATTACCAGCAAATACTCCCCATAGGAAATAAGGGTAGATGACCTAGGTATGTACCAGAAAGTAAGAGGGGAAGGAGGGAGAGTAAAGTACAGTTTTGTACCTATCATAAATGTAGATGTTCGAGTGCTAATACAGCTGCAGTCATAACAGATGGGAATTCCAAAGTCTAGGTCCGGCGTCGGATGTAGTCGCTTCTTCCCTGACGTCAGTGCGACAGGGGTATAAAAGAACCAGCCGACGCCATTTTCTTCAGTTTTTCTTGCCCCAGATGTCAGGTGCTCCCAGAAGGAAGGCAAAACATAAATTTATGTAATAATGCAATGCAATATAATCAAAAAACAGTAGTTGCAAGCAAATAGAGCATAAAAGAATACCCCCATGAGGTTGTATGTGGGGGTGTTAGCCATTAGGCCTGTCCCAAGAGGGGAAGGAGGGAGGGAAACCTGGACTGCAGCTGTATTAGCACTCGAACATCTACATTTATGGTAGGTACAAAACTGTACTATGTTCATCGTGCATACAGCTGCAGTCATAACAGAGGGGTAGAATCCCAAAGCTAATAAAGGGTGGAAGGCACTAAATGGAACTAGGAGGAGCCAGGATGCCCTGCAAGACTGCAGTGGCAAAGCCCGCTCTAGATTTGGAGTATAATGGTAGGTGATAGTGCTTAGAGAAAGTATGAACAGAACTCCAAGTGGCTGCTTCCAAAATATCTTTGGTAGGAACCCCCCTGAGGAAAGCTGCAGAGGTAGCTGTGGCCCTTGTGGAGTGAGATCCGATGCCTGTAGGTACAGCTTTACCATGAAGAGAGTAACAAAATCATATGCAGTGGGCTATCCATTTTGAGACTGTCTGTCTGGAAATAGGCTTCCCTTGAGCACCTGCAGCATAGGATACAAGAGTTGCTCTGATTTTCTGAAAGTCTTTGTTTTGTCCAAATAATAACGGAGCTGTCTGTGAATGTCCAAGGAATATAATAACCTCTCCCCTTTGTTTTGTGGATTAGGGTAAAAGGTAGGTAAGTGGATAGCCTGATTCAAGGCTACCCTGGATACTACCTTTGGCATAAAGGAAGGATTGGTTCGTAAGGAAACTCTGTCCTGATGGAAAAGGATGAAAGGCTGCACAGCCATGAGGGCTTGTAGTTCCGAAACCCTGCGTGCTGAGGTGATAGCCAGAAGGAAGGCTGTTTTCCATGACAAATATTGCAGTTCTGTTGAAGCAGCTGGCTCAAAAGGAGGCAGGGACAGTTTTTCTAGAATGAAATTGAGGTCCCAAGCAGGTACTGGCTGCTTCCTTGGGGGTTTTATATTCTTAGCCCCTCTGAGGAACTGTCTTCAGAGAGGGTGAGAGAATAAAGGAGGATCAGTGTTGTACTCTGCAGAAATGGCTGAGGCATGGATTTTGATGGAGGAGAATGAAAGTCCACTGCTTAGCATCTCAGCTAGGTACTGTAATATTTGAGGTAAATTCAGTATTCCAGGGTTCTGACCCTTTTTCTGATTCCAGGCACAAAACCGTTTCCATTTTGCGGAGTAGGCTTTTCTAGTAGAAGGTCTTCTGGCCTCCAAAATGACATCCTGCACCTCCGTGGAGAGTAGGGTCTGTTGTGGATTTAAGGAATCCTCCATGCGGCTAGATTGAGTGTTTTCAGCTGACTGTGAAGAGTTTTGAAGTTGTGCTGAGTCAGTAGGAGAGGCATTAGAGGCAGGATTCATGGTGGGGAATGCATCAGGCTCCTCAGGAGAGGGTACCAGTGTTGTCTTGGCCAGTCTGGAGCAATGAGAATCATCTTTGGTCTGTCCGCTCTGGCTTTTAATAGAACGTTGGGCAGCAGAGGAAGAGGTGGAAAGGCATAAACTGTCATTGTTGTCCAACTGAAAGAGAGTGTGTCCACTTTCCAGGCTTGTGGATGAAAGGTCCTTGAGCAGAATTTTGTCAATTGGCAATTTCTGTGGGTGGCAAAGAGATCTATGTCTGGCCTTCCCCATGCTTGAATTATCTTTGTAAAAACTTGAGGATGCAACTTCCATTCATGTGGATCTGTCATATTTCTGCTCAGGTTGTCTGCCAGCGTGTTTTCCTTGCCTGGCAGGAACTGTGCTTGAAGTTGGATTTGTAATTCCAGAGCCATGTTCCAAAGAGACATGGCTAGCCTGCATAGGGGATATGAATGGGTTCCTCCCTGTTTGTTTATGTACCACATCACTGTGGTGTTGTCTGTCCTTATCAATAGCTGGCCTGGATGCAGTAGGTCTTTGAAAGCCATAATAGCATTTATTACTGCTAGCATTTCCTTTTGATTGATGTGTAGGTGCTTTTCTTTTTGTGACCATTTGCCCTGAATGCACCGATCTGTCATGTGCGCCCCCCAGGCGTAGTCCGAGGCGTCTGTTGTGATGACTTGATTTGCTTGAGGCTTGCAGAATGGGAGACATATATTTATTTGGCATGCTTGAGCCCACCACAGAAATTCCTTTTGAAGACATGGAATCAGTGGTATAATTGTTTCCAAACTGTGGCTGTGTTGAGACCATAAGTTTTTTAGGTACCATTGAAGTTTCCTCATATGCAGCTTTGCACAAGGGATTAGCAGGATGCAAGATGCCATGAATCCCAGAGCCTTCAGGATTTTCCTTGCAGTCAGCCTGGTGAAGGTTGCCAGTTTTCTGAAGTAGTGAGTTAGTTGCCCTTGTTTCTCTGGCGTGAGGTAGGCCATCTGGGTGTTTGTAGCCAAGCTGGCACCCAGGAAAATTATTGTTTGAGAGGGTATTAGTCTTGATTTCTTTTTGTTGACTGTGTATCCCAGAGAATTCAACAACATTATTACCAATGCCAGGTGTTTCAGAAGAATGTGTTTTCTGTCCGCATGGATCAGGCAGTCGTCCAAATATGGGTATATTTGTATCCCTTGAAGTCTGCAGAAGGCAATCACTGAAGTCAGGCATTTCGTGAGCACTCTGGGCGCAGTAGATAAGCCAAAGGGCAATGCAGAGAATTGATAGTGGGTTGAACCTGCAAGAAATCTGAGGTATCTTCTGCAATCTTGTCTGATTGGGACATGCAGGTATGCCTCCTTGAGGTCCAATGTTACCAGCCAAGACTCCTTTGCCCAGCATGGGAAGAAGCTGCTGTAATGTGAGCATCTTGAATTTTGGTACGAGTAAATATGTGTTTAGGATGGATAGGTCCAAAATAGGTCTCCAATCTTTGCCCTTCCTTGGTACCAGGAATAGTCTGGAATAAAAACCCTGACCCTGTTCTTGTGCAGGTACCTCTTGAATAGCTTTCATGTCCATGAGATCTGAAATTTGTTTTTGTGCCTCTGCCCTTTGATTGTGTGGCAGGTTTGGCATGCCTCTCATTTTTTGGAAGGGTGTGAAAGTGGAATCTGTAGCCTCTGTCTATAATGTCCAGGATCCATTTGTCTTTTGTGACAATATGCCAATTTTTTGAAAATAATGCCAGTTTTCCACCTAAAGGTGCTGCCATTTGAGTCTTGCTTGGCATGCAAAGGGGAAAGTCATTGGTTCTGCTTTCTGAATGGCTGTGAACTATCCTCACCACCTCTTGGTGTAGGTGCTTGCCATTGTCTGCCTCTAAATGATCCTTGAGATTGCCCTCTACCCCTCGGGCGCCTGTATCTACCTCTTTGAGGTCTGTCTGTGGCTGGAAAGGACCAATTTTTTGAAGGCCAATTTCTACTGAAACGTGGAGGCTGTACCTGTAGGAAATCTTTCACTGTTTGCATTGATTTTGCCTTTTCCTCCATTTACTTTAATACCTCCTCAGCTTTAACACCAAACAATACATCTTTTTGAAGAGGTGCATCTAGTAATTTAGCTTTGACATGATCTGGCAAAGTTTGCTCTTTGAGCCAAGCATGTCTACGTATGACTGATCCTGTAACAGCAGCTCTACATGAGGTCTCTAAAGCATCAAAACCACATTGCAAGGTATGTTTACCCACTTGCTCTGCACTATGCAACAAATCCTGCAACTCCTTCAAGTCTGGTTGTTCAGGTTGTGACATTTTGCTTTTCAACTGCGATAACTAAAACTGTTGATACCTTAACATATGGAACTGACAGTTTAATGCCCTCATGGTTAAGGTGGCCGAGGTGTATACCTTCTTCCCCCAACTTTCTAAAGCCCTGGAATCTCTCTCTGAAGGTAAAGGATTTCTGGCAGTGGAGGCCTTAATTCCCTTGGGGCCCTGTGAAATAGTTTCTGGGTCAGCCGCATGGCTTTTGTATAGGAATTGGTGTGAATCAGGAACCCGGTAATACCTGTCAGGCTTGACTGGTGCTGGGGGTAAAGAATCTGGGTTAAGGCTGGCCTCTGAATACACATCATCTAGAATGTCTAAGACAGGAGGTATAGCCAGAGGCCTGTGCTGAGGGAGCAAGAGGAAATCCCTGAGCCTTTTCTTGGAGTCTGAGTACTCTTGGCCTTCCCAGTGGAAGTGTTCCCTCAAGGTATGCAAGGTTTCCCCAAAGGAGTAATCCTCAGCGGGGGAGACAGAGGGAATGGACTCCTCTGCATCAGAATTCTCAAAAGGGGAGTATGAATGTTCCTGGTCCTCAGAATGTTCTGAAGTAATTGAGGCCTGGTCCGAGGAAGGATATTCTTCCTCCACTCTGGGCCTTTTGTCCGAGGGGGGTTGAGAACCCCTGATAAGAGTAATCAAATCCTCAGCCATTTTGAGCATCTGCTTTTTAGGCATGGGGCCTTGAGAGGGGCCCTGTGGAGCTTGTCTTTTAGTATGCATGGCTGCTTTAGATTTAGTGAAAGCCTTAATGGAAAAAGAAGAAGAAGGCCTGAAGACACCTTGAGAGGTGGCAGGCCTGTCTAAACTCTGAGTTTCCCCGCCAAAAGTGGCTTCGGTATCTGTAGTTGGGGTGTGGGCCAAAGAGCCTCCGACCTCGGGCACAGAAGACACCGCTAATGAAGTGTCATCGGTAGTCAGGGGCTGCGTAGGCACCTCGCTGAGAACCAGAGCACCTGTAGTCAGCTTTAGCGTGGTGTCGGTAGAAGTCGCGGACCTCGTATGTCGGTCCTTATCTTTGCGTCTTTTACTCAAAACTGGAGTCAGAGTATCCGACGACATAATGTAATTACATTTTTTGCCAAAATAGTGTTGGGCGAACTCCGCCCGACGCTTAATAGTGTGTCTGTTGAATGTAGCACAAAAACGGCAGGCCGAGATGTCGTGGTCTGGGCCTAAGCAAGGAATGCAGAGGGAATGGAAATCCTTATGCGTTATTTGCTTCCCACATGAAATGCAATTATTAACTTTGTCTGACATCGGTCTGAGGCAAGAAAAGTTTCCCCAAAGGGGTACTTAGCTTTCAAGAAGTCTTAGGTTGAAAAATATTCGTAATCTCAGGAGCTGGCCAACTGGCACTTGCCAACTGCTTCTGCTTTGGGCACCGCGCGGCAAGAAAGACTGAAGAAAATGGCGTCGGCTGGTTCTTTTATACCCCTGTCGCACTGACGTCAGGGAAGAAGCAACGACATCCGACGCAGGACCTAGACTTTGGAATTCGGCTGACCGAGGACCCGCCTGACGGCAGGAAAACCCATCTGTTATGACTGCAGCTGTATGCACGATGAACATCCTGGACTGCAGCAGTGTTTACACTCGAACATCGACATTTATGGTAGGTACAAAACTGTACTATGTTCATCATGTTACACTGCTGCAGTCATTATACTTGGGTGGAATCCCAAAGCTGAGGTAGGGAGGATGGATCTATAAGGCATTAGGGGTGGCTATAAGGCTCTGCAGCACAGCAGTGGCAAAGCCAGCTCTGGATTTGGAATATAAAGGCAAATGGTAATGTTTGGTGAAGGTATGCACAGAATTCCATGTTGCTGCTTCTAAAATATCCTTGGTAGGCACTCCTCTGAGGTAGACAGTTGAAGTGGCTGTTGCCCTGGTGGAGTGAGATCTAATGCTGCTAGGTACAGGTTTCCCATGGAGGGTATAGCAAAAACGTATACAGTGAGCTATCCATTTTGAAATAGTCTTCTTTGAAATGGCTTTTCCCTGTGCTCCTGCAGTGTATGTTACCAATAATTGCTCAGATTTTGTGAAAGCTTTGGTTTTGTCCAAGTAGAAGTGTAACTCCCCGCGAATGTCCAAGGAATGTAGTAGTCTCTCCCCTTTGTTCTGTAGTTTTAGATAAAAAGTTGGCAAGTGAATAGTTTGGTTTAGAGCCACACTTGATACCACCTTTGGCATAAACGTAGGGTTAGTTCTTAAGGACACCCTGTCCTGGTGGAAGATGAGGAAAGGTTCCACTGCCATTAGTGCCTGTAATTCTGAAACTCTTCTTGCTGATGTTATTGTCAGTAGCAGAGCAGTCTTCCAAGAGATGTATTTTAATTCTGCTGAGTTAGCTGGCTCAAAAGGAGGTAAAGTTAATTTTTCCAAAACAAAGTTGAGGTCCCAAGTTGGTGGAGGTGCTCTACGAGGCGGTCTCATGTTTTTAGCCCCTCTGAGGTACTGTTTGAGTAAAGGATTAGAAAAAATTGGTGGATCTGTGTTGTAATGAGCAGAAATGGCTGAGGCATGGATCTTGATGGATGAGAAGGAGAGGCCCTTGTCCAGCATCTCAGTTAAGTATTGAAGTATCTGAGGAATGTTTGGGACAAGAGGGTCAAGGCTGTGTGCTTGGTTCTAGGCACAGAATCTCTTCCATTTATCCGGGTAGGCTTTCCTGGTGCTAGGCCTTCTGGCCTCCAGAATGACATCCATAACAGCTTTGGAGAGAGGCAATGCTTGCTTGGCTAAGGAATTTTCCATGCAGCTAGATTTAGGGTCTTTAGCTGGCTGTGAAGTATCTGATTGTTGTGTTGTGTCAACAGCTGTGGGATTTGAGGCAAAATCCAGGGTGGTTCTTGTGCTAAGTTCTTTAAGATTGGGTACCAGTGCTGGCGTGGCCAGTCTGGTGCAATCAGGATCATCTTTGGCTCTTCCTGCCTGGCTTTTATGAGTACCTTTGGAAGGAGAGGTAAAGGAGGGAAAGCGTATACTTGTAGTTTTTTCCAGCTGAATGAGAGGGCATTCACTTTCCATGCTTGTGGATGGTAGCTCCTTGTGCAGAATTTCTGTAATTGGCAGTTCATTGGGGATGCAAACAGATTTATGTCTGGTCTCCCCCATTTTTGTGTTATCATTCTGAATATTTGTGGACTCAATTCCCATTCGTGGGGATCCATGATGTTTCTGCTTAGGTCGTCTGCCAGTGTGTTTTTCTCTCCTGGCAGGAATTGTGCCTGCAGATGAACTTGGTAGTTTAAAGCTGTGTTCCACAAGGTCATGGCTTGTCTGCAGAGGGGGTAGGAGTGTGTGCCCCCTTGCTTGTTTATGTACCACATAACTGTGGTGTTGTCTGTCTTTAGTAGCAGTTGTCCTGGATGCAGCAGGTCCTTGAAAGATATAACTGCATTTTGTACAGCTAGCATCTCTTTTTGATTGATGTGGAGATGTCTTTGTTCTGTGGGCCACTCGCCTTGAACATATTTTCCTGCCATGTGTGCTCCCCAGGCGTAATCCGATGCATCTGTTGTCAGTGTCTGCCTGGCTGTGGGTTGAGTAAAAGGCTGTTCCTTGTTGAGGTGACAAGCTTGAGCCCACCATCGAAACTCCTGTTTAAGGCAAGGAATTAGTGGTATAACTGTTTCCAAACTTTGACAGTGTTGAGACCATACACTCTTTAGGTACCACTGTAGTTTCCTCATATGCAGTCTGGCATATAGAATTAGGAGTATGCAAGATGCCATGTAGCCCAAGGTCTGCAGAATTTTTCTTGCAGGGAGTTGGGTCTTTGTTGTCATTAAATGAAAATACTGAGTCAGTTGTCCTTGCTTGTCTGGCGTGAGATAAGCCATCTGGGCCGTTGTGTTTAAGTTGGCACCCAGGAAAATTATCTGTTGTGAGGGCACTAGTTTTGATTTCTTTTCGTTTACTGTGTACCCCAGGCAACTTAATAACTTTTTTACGTACATCAGATGCTTTAGAAGAATTTCCTTGCTCTCTGCTTGAATCAGGCATTCGTCCAGGTATGGGTAAATTTGAATTCCTTTTTGCCTGCAAAATGCAATTACTGGTGCCAGGCAATTTGTGAAGACCCTGGGCGCAGTAGATAAGACAAAGGGCAGTGCAGAGAATTGATCGTGCATTGAACCAGCTAGAAATCTGAGGTATCTTCTGCAGTTTTGTCTGATAGGGACCATGCAGGTATGTCTCTTTGAGGTCCAAAGTCATGAGCCAAGCTGCCCAGCATGGAAAGAAGCTGCTGTAGTGTCAACATTTTGAATTTCGGAACATCCAGGTAAGTGTTCAGAGAAGAAAGGTCCAGAATGGGTCTCCAGGTTTTGTCCTTTCTGGGAACCAGAAAGAGTCTTGAGTAAAATCCTCGTCCTTGCTCTTGTGGTGGTACCTTTTGAATAGCTCTCATGTCCATGAGTGCTGTAATTTGTTTTTGAGCCTCTGCCCATTGATTTGGTAGCAGATTTGGCATTCCTTTTAATCTTGGCAGTGTGTGAAAGTGGAACCTGTAACCTTGAGATATGATGTTGAGAACCCATTTGTATTTGGTGATGCAATGCCAATTGTGATAGAAAAGAACCAGTTTTCCTCCTAAGGGGGCTGTCAAGAGAGAGCTGTTTGGCAGCTGTAGTGGAAAGTCATTGAGACTGTTTTTTATATGGTTGAGGCCTGTCTTCCCCTACTTTCTGGCCTGGTGTACACCCCATTGTCGAGGTCTGTAAGGGCCTTGTGTCTGACCTCTACCTCTTGGACATCTATATCTGCCCCTTTGAGGTCTGTCTGTGACTGGAAAGGACCAATTCTTTGTTGGCCAATTTCTGCTAAAACAAGGAGGTTGAACCTGTAAGAAATCTTTGACCGTTTGCCTAGATTTTGCCTTATCCTCCATCTTTTTTAATACCTCCTCTGCCTTAACTCCAAACAACACATCCCGCTGCAAAGGTGCATCCAATAATTTGGCCTTAACATGATCTGGTAGCGTATGTTCTTTTAACCAAGCATGCCTTCTAATGACAGAGCCTGTAACTGCTGCTCTACAGGAGGCCTCTAAGGAATCAAAACCACATTGCAAAGTATGTTTTCCCACTTGTTCAGCTGCATGCAGTAAATCCTGCATTTCTTTCAAATTAGGAGGATCTGAATCTGGAAGCATCTTTTGTTTCAACTGAGACATTAAAAATTACTGATATTTTAGCATGTGAAACTGGCAATTCAAGGCTCTCATTGCTAAAGTTGCAGATGTATAAACTTTCTTTCCCCATCTGTCTAATGCTCTGGAATCTGTTAGAGGAGACTCGGTTTTTAGCTGATGAGGCCTTAATCCCTTTGGGTCCCTGGGAAATAGTTTCAGGGTCAGCAAAAGGGCTTTTGTACAGAAATTTGTGAGAGTCAGGGACTCTATAATATCTATCTGGCTTAACTGGGGCTGGTGGTAAGGAGTCCGGGTTTAAGCTGGATTCAGTATACACATCATCCACAATATCTAATACTGGTGGAATAGCAAGGGGTCTGTGTTGAGGCAATAAAAGGAAGTCTCTGAGCCTTTTCCTGGATTCTGAGTAATCCTGGCCTTCCCAGTGGAAATGTTCCCTCATGGTATGTAAGGTCTCCCCAAAGGAGTAGTCCTCAGGCGGAGAGGCTGATGGAATTGATTCCTCTGCATCAGAATCCTCATAAGGGGGCAAGGAATATCCTAGGTCTGAGGATGAGTCAGAGGAAATGGACACCTGGTCTGAAGATTCATAGTCTGCATCTTGTCTGGGCCTTTTATCAGGAGAGGGATGGGACCCTCTGATCAGAGTGATTAGGTCTTCGGCCATTTTTAGCATTTGTTTCTTAGGCATGAAAGCCTGCCCTGGAGATTGCTGTGTCTGTTTCTTTACTTTTAAGGGAGGCTTAGACTTAACAGAGGGTTTAATGGTTAACTGGGTAGGTCTGAAAACACCCTCTGAAGCTGTGGATTGCTCAGCTACTTCGGTTCCCTTTGTAGGGTTAAGTTCGGTAATCTGAATACCAAGTGCGTACGAAGGCCCAGCCAGCTCCACGTAGGAGTCGGAGGCGGTCTGTGGTTCTATGGAAGCGGTCGTAAGGGGTTACGTAGGCACCTCGATGAAAACCGGAGAACCGGCGACCGGCCTAGAAGAGGCCTCGTCGTCAGTTTTGGGCCTCGGATGCCTGTCCTTGCGCTTTTTATGAATTCCGGTCGTTGGAAGTTCCGACAGCATGGTGTAATTGAATTTTCTGCCAAAATAATGTCGGGCAAAATCAAACCGACGTTTAATAGTGCGCTTGTTAAACCTAGCACAAAACCGACAACCAGTGACGTCGTGGTCTGGGCCTAGGCATGGAATACAATAGGAGTGGAAATCCTTATGAGGTATTTGCTTACCACAAGAAATACAGTTATTAACTTTTACTGACATCGGTCTGAGGCAAGAAAAAGTTTCCCCAATGGGGTACTTAGCTTTTTTAGAAGACTTCGGTTCTGGATTCGGAATGAAAATCTCAGGAGTCGGCCGACCGGCACTGGCGAACTGCTTCTGCTTCGGGCACCGTGCAGCAAGAAAGACTGAAGAAAATGGCATCGGCTGCATCTTATATCCCCGTCGCACTAACGTCAGGGAAGAAGCGACAGCAACCGACACCGGACCAAGACTTTGTAACTCAGGCCGATTGGGGAACTGCCTGACGGCAGGATAACCCAAGTGTAATGACTGCAGCAGTGTAACACGATGAACATCTGCTTTTGCTTCAGGCACCGCACGGCAAGAAAGACTGAAGAAAATGGCGTCGGCTGCAACTTATATACCCTTGGCGCACTGACATCAGGGAAGAGGCGACAGCAACCGACACTGGACCTAGACTTTGGAACTCAGGCCGACTGCGGGTAGCCTGCCAGCAGGATAACCCAACTGTAATGACTGCAACAGTGAAACACGATGAACATCTGCAGAGGCAAAGCCTGCCCTGGACTTAGAGTAGAGAAGCAAATGGTAATGCTCTGTAAAGGTGTGAATAGAACTCCCAAGTAGCAGCCTCTAGAATGTCTTTAGTTGGTACTCCTCTGAGAAAGGCTGCCGAAGTTGCCGCAGCTCTGGTAGAATGAGAACTAATGCCCTTGGGCACAGGTTTACCATGGTGTAAGTAGCAGAAACGGATACAGTGGCTTATCCACTTTGAAATTGTCTGCTTTGAAATAGCCTTTCCCTCTGATCCTGCAGCATATGACACTAGTAATTGCTCAGTTTTTCTTAGAGCTTTTGTCCTGCTCAAGCAGAATCTTAGTTGTCTGTGTACGTCCAAGGAATGCAGAATTCTCTCCCCTTTGTTCTGCGGATTTGGATAAAAAGTTGGCAGATGAATAGTTTGGTTACGATCCACACTGGAAACCACCTTAGGCATAAAAGTAGGATTTGTCCTCAGAGACACCCTTGTCTGGGTAAAATATGATAAAAAGGCTCTGCAGCCATGAGGGCCTGTTGCTCTGAAACTGTTCTTGCTGAAGTAATTTCTAGTAGCAGAGCTGTCTTCCATGCTAAGAACTTTATATCAGCGGTAGTGGCTGGTTCAAATGGAGGCAGGGTGAGTTTTTCCAACACATAATTGAGGTCCCATGCAGGTAATGGTGATCATCTAGGAGGCCTTAGGTTTTTGGCTCCTCTAAGATACTGCTTTAGTAAAGGATGAGAAAAGATAGGTGGCTATGTACTGTAATGAGCCGAAATGGCAGAGGCATGGATTTTGATTGATGAGAAAGATAGGCCTTTGTCAAGCATCTCAGTTAAGTATTGTAATATCTGAGGAATATGTGGTTCTGCTGTATCAGTACCTTGTGCTTGATTCCAAGCACAGAATCTCTTCCATTTGTCAGCATAACATATTCTAGTACTAGGCCTTCTGGCTTCCAAAATGACATCCATCACAGCTTTACTCAGAGGTGTCATTTGTATGATTACATGATTAGCCATGCTGCCAGGTTCAGAGTCTGTAGTTGATTGTACAGGATCTCATTGTTTTGCTGGGACAGTAGTTGTGGTCTTTGAGGCAAGGTCCAAGCTGGGTATTGAGACAAGTTCCTTAGGATTGGGTACCAGTATTGGCAGGGCCAGTCCGGGGAAATTAATATCATCTTTGGCTTCTCTTGTCTGACTTTTAGGAGGACCTTGGGTAGAACAGGCAGAGGAGGAAAGGCGTAAACTGACAGGTTTTTCCAACTGAAGGATAGGGCGTCCACTTTCCATGCTTGGCTGTGATAAGTCCTTGTGCAGAATCTTTTCAATTGAAAATTTTGAGGAGATCTATGTCTGGGCTCCCCCATTTCTCTGTTATCATGCTGAATACTTGTGGATTTAGTTTCCACTCGTGAGGATCCATCAGGTTTCTGCTTAAATTGTCTGCCAGAGTATTCTGTTTTCCTGGCAGGAATTGAGCTTGAAGATTTATTTGGTAGGTCAAAGCTGTGTCCCACAGTGCCATGGCTAATCTGCAAAGGGGGTATGAGTGTGTGCCCCCTTTCTTGTTTATATCCCACATTACTGTGGTGTTGTCCGTCTTTATCAGTAGTTATCCTGGATGAAGCAAGTCCTTGAAGGCTATTAGGGCATTTTGAACAGCTAGCATCTCTTTCTGGTTGATATGTAGATGCATTTGATTTGGTGCCCATATGCCCTGAATGCATCTTCCTGCCATGTGGGCCCCCCCAGGCATAATCTGATGAGTCTGTTAAGGTTTGGCTGGCAGGGGGTAGAGTGAAGGACCATCCCATGTTTTGGCGACAGGACTTTGCCCACCATAGAAACTCCTGTTGCAGGCAGGGGATGAGAGGAATCATTGTTCCCAGACTGTGTGAATGTTGACTCCATAAACTTTTTAGGTACCACTGAAGTTTCCTCATATGCAGTCTTGCATATGGAATTAGTAGGATGCAGGATGCCATGAAGCCCAGAGCCTGCAGAATTTGTCTTGCAGAAGACTGGGTTTTTGTTGCCATCAGTTTGAAGTAAGTAGTCAGTTGCCTTTGTTTGTCTGGCACGAGATAAGCCATCTAAGGCAGTTGTATGCAAGCTTGCACTCAGGAATGTTATCTTTTGAGAGGGTACCAGTTGTGATTTCTTTTTGTTTATTGTGTACCCTAGGCATGCTAAAAGCCTTTTCACAAATGCCAGGTGTCGTAGAAGAGTGTCCTTGTTCTCTACTTGAATGAGACAGTCGTCCAAGTAAGGATAAATTTGAATGCTTCTTTGTCTGCAAATTGCAATTACTGGTGCCAGGCACTTTGTAAAGACCTTGGGCGCAGTAGATAAGCCAAAGGGCAGTGCAGAGAATTGGTAATGCATTAAGCCAGCCTTGAATCTGAGGTATCTTCTGCACGACTGTCTTACTGGGACATGCAGGTATGCCTCTTTTAAGTCTAAAGTCACCAGCCAAGCATTCTTGCCCAGCATGGGCAGAAGCTGTTGCAAAGTGAGCATTTTGAATTTTGGAATGTCCAGGTATGTGTTCAAAATCGATAAATCCAGTACTGGCCACCAGGCCTTGCCCTTTCTGGGTAAAAAGAACAGTCAAGTAAAAACCTTGTCCTTTTTCCTGTTCTGGTACTGTCTGAATGGCCCCCATATCCATGAGGGACGTAACCTATTTCTGTGCCTCTGCCCATTGGTCTTTTGGCAGGTCTGGCCAACCGTTTGTCATTGGCAGAGTGTGAATACGGAATCTGTATCCCTGTGATACGATGTTCAGTAGCCACTTGTCCTGGGTTAACTGCCAATTTTGAGCAAAAAGTGCTAATTTTCCCCCTATGGGTGCTGCCAAAAGATAAGTGCTTGGTGTAGGCAGAGGGAAGTCACTGGGATTGCTTTCTGTAGGTTTGCGCTTTATCCCCTCCAGATTTGGAGGTGGATGCGCCCCATTGCTTTGACCTGTATGAGTCTTGAGCCTGATACCTGGAACCTTTGGGGCACCTGGATTTGCCCCTTTGAGCTCTGTCTGACACAGGAAAGGACCATTTTTTTGTAGGCCAGTGTCTACTGAATCTAGGTGGCTGCACTTGTAAGTAATCTTTAACAGTTTGCATAGACTTAGCTTTGTCTTCCATTTTCTTTAAAACCTCTTCTGCCTTAATACCAAACAGAGAATCATGCCGTAACGGTGCATCTAGTAATTTAGCTTTAACATGATCAGGCAAATTTTGTTCCTTTAACCAGGCATGCCTCCTAATCACAGATCCAGTAATTGCGGCCTTACAGGAGGCCTCTAAAGAATCAAAACCACATTGCAAAATATGCTTTCCAACTTGTTCAGCTGCATGCAATAATTCCTGCAATTCCTTATTTTCCGCACATTCTGAAATCAACATCATTTTCTGTTTCAGCAATCCCATAACATGTTGTTGGTACTTAAGCTTATGAAATTGACAGTTTAAGGCCCTAATTGCCAAGGTTGCAGATGTATAAACCTTATTTCCCCATCTGTCCAGCGCCCTTGAATCTGTCAGAGGGGGTAGGGTTTTTTTTGCTGTTGAGGCCTTAACTCCCTTTGGACCCTGTGAAATTGTTTCAGGATCAGCTGCATGGTTTCTAAATAAAAATTTATGAGAATCAGGGACCCTGTAATACCTGTCAAGCTTACTGGGAGCCGGAGGTAAAGAGTCAGGGGTCAGGCTTGACTCTGGAAAAACATCATCCACAATGTCTAACACAAGAGGGAATGGCTAAAGGCTTGTGCTGAGGGAGGAGGAGGAAATCCCTGAGCCTCTTTTTTGGTTCTGAGAAGTCTTGACTCTCCCAGTGAAAATGCTCCCTCAAAGTATGCAAAGTTTCGCCAAATGAATAATCCTCAGGAGGAGATGCAGATGGAATAGACTCCTCAGCATCAGAATCCTCATAGGGAGGTAATGATAATTCCTGATCAGAAGAGGAATCAGAAGAAATAGAAACCTGATCTGAAGATTCATAGTCAGTGTCTTGCCTAGGCCTCTTACCTGGAGGGGGATGGGTACCCCTGATCAAGGTAATAAGGTCTTCAGCCATTTTGATAATCTGTTTTTTAGGCATAGAGGCCTGTGCACGTGGCTCAGGCATAGTTTTTTTAGTTTTAGAAGATGTCTTTGCCTTTGGTTTTGCAGCTTTCGTCGGTTTGATATAAAAATGTTGAGGTCTGAATACACCCTCAGAAGCCGGTGCCTGCTCAGCGGCTCTGGACCCATCCAAGGGAGATGCATCCATCGGTCCAATACCTTGAGTATCTTGCGGCATGTCAGACTCCACATGGGGTGTCGGTAGAGGCCTGCGACTCGAAGGTAGCGGGTATCACGGGCTGCGAAAGCACCTCACTGAGTACCGGCGAACTGGCGACTGGCTTAGGAGAAGTTTCGTCGTCGGTTTTGGATCTCGACTGCCTTTCTCTGTCCTTTTCTTTGCGCTTATGTACTCTGGTAGTCAGATTGCTATCAGACATCTCTGGGTAGTTAAATCTGTTTTCAAAATACTTAGATGCAAAAACATACCATTGCTTAATAGTGCGTTGGTTAAATCTAACACAAAACCGACAGCCAGGCACGTTGTGATCAGGGCCTAGGCAAGGAATACAGTATAAATGGAAATCCTTATGAGGTATTTGCTTCCCACAAGTAATACAATTAACTTTTTCTGACATCGGTAAAAAGCAAGAAAAAAGTTTCCCCAACGAGGTACTTAGCTTTATTGAAGACTTCGGTTCTGAAACTCAAACGCGAATATTTCAGTAGTCGGCCGACCGGCACTTGCGGACCGCTTCTGCTTCGGGCACCATGCGGCAAGAAAGACTGAAGAAAATGGCGTCGGCTGCATGTTTTATACCCCTGACGACTTGACGTCATGGAAGAGGAGACCGCAATCGACGCAAGACCCAAGACTTTGGAATTCAGGCCAACTGAGAGCAACCTGCCAACAGATTACCCAAATGTAATGACTGCAACAGTGAAACACGAAGAACATCTGACAGTGCATGTAGCCTGCTTTGAAGCGTAGGTATTTTCTGCAAGACTCCCTGATGGGGATGTGCAGGTAGGCTTCTTTTAAGTCTAGTGTTGCCAACCATGCATCTTTGCCTAGCATAGGAAGCAGCTGGAGAAGAGTCAGCATCTTGACTTTTGGAATCACCAGAAAGGTATTTAGAGTAGAAAGGTCCAGGCTATGTATTGCCTTTTCTGGGTACCAGGAAAAGTCTCGAATAGAAACCTTGTCCCTTTTCCTCTTCTGGTACCAACTGAATATCCCCATGCTTGAGAGAGAGAGAGTACTTGATTTTGGCCCTCTGCCCACTGATTTGGGGGTAGATCTGGCCATCTGCTTGGTGTTGGTAAGGTGTGGAAGTGAAATCTGTATCCTTGGGACACTATATTTAAAACCCATTTGTCCTGGGTAATGAGTTCCCAGTTTTTGGCCTGCAGACCAATCTTTCCGCCTAAAAGCATTCAGTTGGGAAGTGCTTGGAAGTTTTAGAAGCAAGTCATTGAGACTGGTTTACATAGGGGGGGTCTTACTACTCCCTGATTTGGGTGCGGAAACCCCCCACTGCTTAGTCTTGTGTGCCCCCGCGGACTGAAACCTGGGGTTTCTGCTATGTCTGGGTTTGGCTTGAGAAGACCTTGAAGAGGCTGGAAAGGACCAATTCTTAGAGGGCTGGTGCCTACTAAATCTAGGAGGCTGAACTTGTAAGAAATCTTTAACAGTTTACATAGATTAAGCTTTATCTTCCATCTTTTTCAGAACTTCCTAAGCCTTGTTGCCAAACAGGCAGTCCTGATTTAAGGGGACATCCAACAATTTAGCTTTAACATGATCAGGTAAAGATTGCACCTTATCCCAAGCATGCCTTCTGAGCACAGAACCAGTAAGAGCAGCCCTGCAAGTGGCCTCTAAAGAATCAAATCCACATTGCAAAGTATGTTTTCCAACTTGCTCAGCAGAATGCATTAAATCCTGTAAATCTTTATTTTCTGCAATGTCAGGAATCAACACCATTTTCTGTTTAAGCAATCCAATAACATGTTGTTGATACTTTAACATATGAAACTGGCAGTTTTATGCCATAATGGCCACGGTTGTAGAAGTGTAAACCTTCTTACCCCATCTATCCAGCACCCTGGAGTCTCTATCAGAAGGGGTAGGATTTTTAGCAGTAGAAGCCTTAATGCCCTTGGGTCCCTGTGAAATAGTCTCTGGATCCGCAATAGGATTTTTAAAAAGGAACTTGTGTGAATCAGGAACCCTGTAATATCTGTCAGGTTTTCTGGGAGCAGGAGGCAAGGAATCAGGGGCCAAACTAGATTCCGAAAAAGCATCAACAATGTCCAGTACTGGAGGAATAGCTAAAGGCCTATGCTGAGGCAGGAATAAGAAATCCCTAAGCCTCTTTTTTGAATCAGAAAAATCCTGGCTTTCCCAGTGGAAATGCTCCCTTACAGTATGTAAGGTTTCACCAAAAGAAAAATCCTTTGGAGGGGAAGCAGAGGGGATAGAGTCCTCTGCATAAAAATCCTCATAAGTAGAAAAAGGCAAATCCAGATCATCACAAGAATCAAAAAAATCAGAATCCTGGTCAGAAGATTCATAAACAACTTCAGTCCTAGGTCTCTTAGAAGGGGGAGGCTGGCTTCCCCTGATTAGAGTTATAAGATCTTCAGCCATTCTTATCATTTGTTTTTTAGGCATAGAGGCCTGAGCATGCAGCCTGGGTGTCGGTTTTTTTAGGCATGGTTCGAGATTTAGGCCTAAATGAAGGAGGAGGCATTGGATTAATATGCAAGTCCGTAGGCCTGAATACACTCTCAGAAGTCGGTTCCTGCACAGCGGCTCCGGACCAATCTAAGGTACAGACATCCACGGGTTCCATAGTTGAAGCATCTCGCTGCATACTGGACTCCGAATGGGTCTCAGTAGAGGCCTGCGAATCAGAAGTAGCGGGTATCAGGGGCTGCGAAAGCGCCTCATTGAGTACCGGCAAACTGGCGACTGGCTTAGGAGAAGCGTTGTCTGCAGTTTTGGACCTTGGCGGCCTGTCTCTGTCTTTATCTTTGCATTTTTTCAGAATCTCGGTTGTCGGAAGGCTAACCGACATTTCTGGATAATTAAACCGAGAACCGAAATATTTTGAGGCGAAAATATACAGATGATGGATAGTGCGCTGATTAAATAAAGCATAAAACCGACAGCACAGTACATTGTGGTCAGGGCCTAGAGAAGGAATACAGTACGAATGAAAATCTTTATGAGGTATTTGCTATACACAAGTAATGCAATTATTAACTTTTACTGACATCGGTAAGGAGCAAAAAAAAAGTTTCCCCAATGGGGTACTTAGCTTTAGTTGAAGACTTCGGTTCTGAAACTTGAAAACGAAAATTTCAGGAGTTGGCCATCTGGCACTTGCAAAGTGCTTCTGCTTCGGGCACCGCATGGCAAGAAAGACTGATGTAATGGCGTCGGCTGCATGTTTTATACCCCTGACGTCATGGAAGAAAGGACAGCAACTGACGCAGGACCCAAGACTTTGTTAATCAGGCCGACTGAGGGCTACTGCAAGCAGATAACCCAAAAGTGATGACTGCAACAGTGAAACACAAAGAACTTCTGGGAGGAGGGTGCAGTCACTTGCACCATCACCATGTCCAGAACAAGCTTCTGCAAGGACTTTCAGATGGATGAGCATGTGATCAACATAGGCCAGAGATCATGTGATCTGGATACTGCACTCAAGAAAGGGCTCTCTAAATGTGACAAGGAAATATGAGTGGTCTATATGGGGCTTGTTGATTGCAAAATGCCAAGCTTCCCATGGCTGTGCTTCTGTACCTGTCACTTCAGTGCCATATAGACTCCAAATATTTGTCTGATGTAAAGACTCTGAATATCTACACAATAATACAGGAAGATCCAGTGGACTTCTCTCAACCTGGGCCACAAAATTCTGTTGGAACCTGAAAGAGACAATGTGTGAGGGCAGTTCTCAGCCTTAGGTATTCCAAACCTGAGGCCAGGGACTCTAGAGATCACTGCCTAGAATAAAGACCACTTAGCAGTGTGCTGTAGCTGATCAAGACTGCTCTCCTGAGCCAAGGGCCGAAAGTCCACCTCTTCCAGGCCCTTTCTCATCTACCAAAAAAGAAGAGCTGGGAGTCCACCTCCTACTGAGCCAATGAAAGAAAAAAAACTGGGAGCTCATCACTTCCATGCCCTCATCATCCACTGAAACAGAAGAGCTGGGAGTCTGTCTCCTCCACACCATACCTCATCCACTGAAACAGAAGACCGTGATTAACTAGAGTCCTTGTTAACTGAGGGTGAACTCTGCACCTGCAGAGCCCAGAAGGGCTTCTCTGAAATGACCCTGTGGTTTTGTGGGAAACCAGAAAAGACTGACAGAAGCCTGGGGTACTGCATGGGACTTGCCTGCTTATTCCCACATAAGCAACTTTCAACTACTGCCATCGTCCTGGTAGGCAGAGAGGTAAGCCAGGAGCTTCTCCCTGTGATACATGTAGGTGGCGAGCTTGAACTGTCAAGCACTTGCAGCAGTGCTTCAAGTCACATTCCTCATCTAGGAAAAAGAGTTAATGCCAATGTGGGCATTGGCCTGTAAGATTTCAGCCAGATGGTCACTTAGAATATCAAGTTTTAGAAACAAAGTGCAGGAAGTTTTCACTAGCTGCATCAGGATCAATATCAGAATTGTGTAAGCAGCAAAAAAAAAAAAAAAAAAAAAAAAACACAACCTGGAAGACTAGGGGGCTATGTGTGCTTTTACTTAACATTTTGCTGGCATTATGCACATAAGTCACTAAATGTAGGAGATTCTAAGAAAAAATGTTAAACTGGAAAAAGCTGAAAGGAGTAACCCACTCAAAACCCAACAGGGGTCCCAGTGTTACATGTTCATACATATGTCAAATTAAATTGCTAAAAAACAAACTAGAGTATATAAATGATTAAATACCAAACCCGAGCCTCAAAATAGGCTTGTCTGTAAGTGAATGAAGACCAAATGTTCAGGGGCTCCAACTGTCTGAGCACAACTTATCATAATTATTTTTTCTGTATGTAAAAGTGAAAACAGGCACAGTAAGATCACTGCTTGTGAGATCAATGTGTGTTTTTACTGGGGAGTTTCTCTTTTCAAAACAAAATAAAACCTCCAACTACAGAAACGCCAAACTGTTTATTCAAACAAGTACAAATGAGTACAATGACTAAAGAAATGCCAAACTGTTTACTGTTTGAATAAATAGTTTGGCGTTTCTTTAGTCAGAGGTTTTATTTTGTTTATTAACTCCCTACTTCTCTGACTTAGTTTTCCATAATTATCCATTTTTTTTTGTTTGAGTTTCTCTTTTCCCCACAGTTGTGTGAGTGGAGTTAACGTATGTTGGGGGTGGATTGCATTCTTGATCGGCTATGATCCAGCAACATTTTTATGAAAGATCATGAGTCAACTATAGGGGATGCCTCCTAAAGAAACAAGTGTCATTCCATCAAAACCATTTTCAGTGAGATAATTTCCTGCATAAAACATCATTCATGAAAACATTTAACCAAAAGAGCAACTAAGTGTTTCATGCAGACAGGTAGAGCACCCTACATTCAACAATGCAGTGAGCTATAACCCTTTCATCTCCCAAAATGATACAACTTTGAGGTTACTGGATATTGGGTTTGAAAGGAAAAATCTACACTATGCTGTGCAAAAAGATATGTTCTGCAAAAAAGTTCAGAAAATGTGCCGATGAAAGGTACCAGTGCACATTTTCAGAAAGGTAACCAGACCCAGATTTCATCATTAGATTTTGCAAACATTAGATGCCCAAAAAAGATTAACCAAAGGGAATAAATATTTCGATCTAACAGCTGTTAATAAATTTAGATGTATGAAAATATATCATGTATTTATGTGACTGGCATGACTAAAACCATAAAAAGTACAGTTGTGTACACTTACCATAAATGTAGATGTTAGAGTGTATTCACTTGTTGCAGTCATTACATTTGCGTAATCTGTTGGCAGGTTGCCCTCAGTCGGCCTGAATAACAAAGTCTTGGGTCCTGCATCAGTTTGCTGTCTCCTCCTCCATGACGTCAGGTCGTAAGGGGTATAAAAACATGCAGCAGATGCCATTTTAATCAGTTTTTCTTGCCCCAGATGTCAGGTGCCCCCCAAATGGGGAGCAAAAATATATATATAAACTATAAATATATAAATGCATCACAGAAACATAAAATTTACCTTCAACTATAAGCAAATACACCACAAAGGCTTTTGAGTATAGTGAAGGAAAGAAAAGGTATAGAAAGGGGGCTGACGGGTGGGTAACCCGGACTGCAACAGTGAATACACTAGAAAATCTACATTTATGGTAAGTGTACACAACTGTACTATGTTCTTCGTGTTTCACTGTTGCAGTCATTACATTTGGGTAGAATCCCAAAGCTACGAATGGGAGGATGGAACTAAACAGCATTAGGAGCAGCTATAAAGCCCTGCAGGACTACAGTGGCAAAGCCTGCCCTGGATTTAGAGAAAAGAGGTAAATGATGATGCTTTGTGAACGTATGAACTGAGCTCCAAGTAACAGATTCTAGAATGTCTCTGGTAGGGACCCCTCTGAGAAAAGCTGCTGAAGTAGAGGCAGCCCTGGTGGGGTGGGATGGGATCTGATCCCCTTGGGCACAGGTTTACCATGGTGCAAGTAGCAGAAACGAATGCAATGGCTTATCCATTTTGAAACAGTCTGATATATATATATATTTGATATAGCCTTCCCCTCTGATCCTGCAATAAATGCTACCAGCAGTTGCTCTAACTTTCTTAGAGATTTTGTACTGTTTAAGTAGAATCTTAGTTGTCTGTGTACATCCAATGAATGCAGAATCCGCTCCCCCTTGTTCTGCAGATTTGGGAAAAAGTTGGCAGGTGAATGGTCTGGTTAAGAGCCACACTGGATACCACCTTAGGCATAAAATAAGGATTGGTCCTGAGGGCCACCCTGTCCGGGTAAAAAATAATGAAAGGCTCCACTGCCATGAGAGCCTGTAGATCTGAAACCCTTATAGCTGAAGTGACTGCCAAAAGAAAAACTGTCTTCCAAGAAAGAAATTTTATATCCGCAGTAGCTGCTGATTCAAAAGGAGGCAGGGTGAGTTTTTCCAGCACAACATTGAGGTCCCATGCAGGAGTTGGCGCTCTCCTGGGAGGCCTTAAATTTTTGGCCCCTCTGAGATGCTGTTTTAGCAGTGGATGAGAAAAGAGGGGAGGCTCTGTGTTGTAATGAGCCGAGATGGCAGAGGCATGGACTTTTATTGAAAAAAAGAGATATGCCCTTGTCGAGCATCTCAGTTAAGTATTGTAAAATCTGAGGTATACTGGGCTTTGCTGTGTCTATTCCTTGTGCTTGGTCCCAAGCACAGAATCTCTTCCATTTATCAGCATAAGATTTTCTAGTACTAGGCCTTCTGACTTCCAAAATGACATCCATCACAGGTTTACTGAGAGATGTGGTTTGAATAATAAGTTGATTAGCCATGCTGCAAGATTCAAAGTTTGGAGTTGAGTTTGCAAAATTTGATAGTTCTGCTGAGACAATAGATGAGGTGTTTTAGGCAAGTACAATGGAGGAAGGTGTGACATATTCCTTAGAAGCGGGTACCAGTGTTGGCGAGGCCAGTCCGGAGCAATTAGAATCATTTTTGTTTATTCCTGTCTGACTTTTAGTAAGACCTTGGAGAGTAGAGGCAGAGGGGGAAAGGCACAGACTGACAGTTTTTTTCAGCTGAAGGATAGGGCATCCACTTTCCATGCTTTTTTGTGATGAGTTCTTGTGCAGAATTTGTTCAAATGATAGATCTATTTGCCTCCCCCCAAAAAGTACAGTTTTGTACCTACCATAAATGTAGATGTTCGAGGATCCACATTGCTGCAGTCCTAACTATTGGGTAGTCCGCTGTCCAGTCGGCCCGAATACCAAAGTATATGGCTGACGTCGGTCAGGGCGCATTAGACTGACGTCAGTACGTCAGGGTACTAATGCGCATGACCGGCGTCATATCCTCAGTCTTTTCTTGCCCCAGATGTCAGAAGACCCTAAAAAGACAAGGCCCAATATACCTGCACCAAAAATATGTACAATATATACAAAATTATCAGCATATAACCTCACCTACACAACCACCCCTAAACACAGAGGGGAAGGAGGGAGGGTAAATTGGACTGCAGCAATGTGGATCCTCGAACATCTACATTTATGGTAGGTACAAAACTGTACTATGTTCTTCATTCCACATTGCTGCAGTCCTAACTATTGGGTAGAATCCCAAAGCAGAGGTAAGGGAGGCTGGCAAATCATAAAGAAGCAGGAGCTGACAACATGCCTTGCAAAATAGCTGTGGCAAAACCAGCCCTAGACTTAGAGTAGAGAGGAAGGTGATAATGCTTAGAGAAAGTATGCACTGAACTCCAAGTAGCTGCCTCCAAAATATCCTTAGTTGCCACCCCTTAGAAATGCTGTTGAAGTGGCAGTAGCCCTAGTGGAATGAGGCCTAATCCCAGCTGGAATCTCCTTGCCATGATGGGAATAACAAAATGCAATGCAAAACCCAATCCACCTAGAAATAGTTTGTTTTGACACAGGCTTGCCCTGCGAACTCAAAGCAAAAGAAACAAACAACTGCTGAGACTGCCTAAAATCCTTAGTCCTGCTTAAATAATAACGCAATTGCCTGTGTACATCTAAAGTGTGCAAAATCTTTTCCCCTTTATTTTGGGGGTCTGCATAAAAAGTAGGCAAATGAATAGTTTGGTTTAAAGCCACACTAGAAACCACCTTAGGCATAAAGGAAGGATTAGTGCGTAATGATACCCTATCCTTATGGAAAATCAAAAAGCGCTCTACTGCCATAAGGGCCTGCAACTCAGACACCCTTCTTGCAGAAGTAATAGCCAACAGAAAAGCAGTCTTCCATGACAAGTATTTCAAATCAGCAGTAGCCTTGAGGCTCAAAAGGTTGTAGAGTAAGTTTTTCCAACACAAAATTGAGATCCCAAGCAGGAGTAGGAGCTCTACGTGGGGGTCTTATATTCTTTGCCCCTCTAAGAAACTGCTTGAACAAAGGATGCGAAAACAATGGTGGGTCACAATCATAGTGAGCTGAAATTGCTGCAGCATGAATCTTAATGGAAGAGAAGGACAAACCTTTGTCCAATAACTCAGTAAGATATTGAAGAGACACACTCAAATTAGGTTCAGAAATCTCCAAATTCTTTGCTGTACTCCAAAATAAAAATCTCTTCCATTTTTCTGCGTACACTTTCCTTGTACTAGGTCTTCTAGCTTCCATAATCACATTTAAAACTTGTTGAGGAAGTTGAGACCTGCTGTGTTTCAACACAGAATATGCCAGGCTGTTAGATGAAGAGAGTGAAGCTTGACATTGAGCAGATGACCGTCCTTCTGAGATAACAGATGTGGAATCAAAGGTAAAGGCCATGGAGGCTTCCTTACCAGACTCCTTAGTAGTGGGTACCAGTGTTGCCGAGGCCAATCTGGAGCTATTAAAATCATCCTTGGCTTGTCTTGTCTGACCTTTAAGAGCACCTTTGGAAGAAGAGGCAGAGGTGGAAAGGCATACACATGAAGATTTTTCCAACTGAAAGAAAGAGCATCCACTTTCCAAGCTGTGTGATGAAACCCCTTTGTGCAAAACTTTGGCAGCTGGTGGTTTAGTGGAGAAGCGAACAGATCTATGTCTGGAGTTCCCCATGACACTGTCAATTTCTGAAATACATGAAGATCCAGTTTCCACTCGTGGGGATCCATGATTTGTCTGCTTAACACATCTGCTAAGGAGTTCTGTGCTCGGCAGAAACCTTGACTGAAGAGTTAGTTGCAAGCTGAGCGCAGTCTCCCATAAAATCATTGCTTGCCTGCATAGAGGATAAGAATGTGTTCCCGCTTGTTTGTTGATGTACCACATGACAGTTGTGTTGTCTGTTAGAATCAACACCTGCCCTGGAAGAAGTAACTCCTTGAAAGCCATTAATGCAAACTGGACTGCTAACATCTCCTTCATGTTGATATGTAGATGCTGTAGTCTGGCAGGCCACTTGTCTTGTATCCACTTTCCATTTAGATGAGCTCCCCAAGCAATGTCCGAGGCATCTGTCGTTAAAATCTGACTCGCCTCTGGCGGGTCACAGAGAGTCCCTTGTTTAGGTGACATTCCTGAGCCCACCACAAAAATTCTTTTTGAAGGCAAGGTATTATTTGAATGACAGTGTCCAAATCCTGGCAGTGCTGTGTCCATACATTTTGAGATACCATTGCAGCTTCCTCATATGCAGTTTGGCATTGGGAAGCACCAGAATACAAGATGCCATGAACCCTAATGCTTGAAGGACTGTCCTTGCAGTCAGCACGGACTGATGAGATAGTTGATGGAAGTAAAGGGATAGACTCTTTTGTTTGTCCGGGGTTAAAAAGGCCATCTGGGCTGCTGTATTCAGTCTCACACCCAGAAAGCACATGTCTTGAGAGGGTACTAGACTGGACTTTATTTCGTTCACAGAATACCCTAGGCATCTTAGCACTGCTATAACATATTCCAGATGCTGTAGAAGGTCTTCCTTTTCTTGAGCCAGAATCAGGCAGTCGTCCAAGTAAGGATAGATTTGAATTCCTTTTAGCCTGAAGTAAGCTATCACTGGAGCCAGAACCTTTGTGAATACTCTGGGCAGTAGATAAGCCAAAGGGCAATGCAGAGAACTGATAATGAGAATTTCCAGCTCGAAAGCAGATACTTCCTGCAACTTAGTCTTATAGGCACATGAAGGTAAGCTTCCTTGAGATCTAAAGTTACCATCCAGTGATCTTTGCCCAGCAGAGGTAAAAGCTGTTGTAACGTCAACATCTTGAACTTGGGAATGTCCAGATAAGTGTTGAGGATAGATAAATCCAAAATTGGTCTCCACGTGTTCCCCTTCTTTGGTACTAGGAACAGGCGAGAATAAAATCCTAGGCCCCTTTCTGATACAGGGACTGGCTGAATGGCCCCTATTTGGAGTAACAGAGAAATTTGCTTGTGAGCCTCTTTCCTTTGTGGAGGAGGAACGTCTGGCATGCCTTTGAAAGGGGCAATGTATGGAAATAAAACCTGTAACCGTGGTGAATGATATCCAACACCCATCTGTCTTGAGTAATTAAATCCCAATTTTCTTTGAAAAGAGACAGTCTTCCTCCCAAAGGAGCTGCCAGACGAGAATCTACTGGCAGCTGAAAAGGCAGGTCATTGGGTCTGTTTACGAAAGGACTGACCCCTGCCCTCACCAGAAGTCTGAGCAGGTGAACTCCTGTTCTAGGCCTAAAAGAACCTTGAGCTCTGCCCCTACCACGTCTAGACCTACCCCTAGACTGGGAATCATAAGCAGGATATGTCCATCCCTTAGTAGGCCAATTTCTATTAAACTTCGGTGGCTGCACCTGCAAAAAATCTTTAACAGTTTGCATAGACTTAGCTTTGTCCTCCATTTTCTTTAAAACTGCTTCCACAGGCGAACCAAACAACACATCAGACTGTAAAGGAGCATCCAAAATCCTTGTCTTAACATGCTCAGCTAAATTCTGATCCCTCAACCAGGCATGCCTGCGAAGAACAGAACTAGTGGCAGCCACCCTCAAGGAGGCCTGTACAGCATCAAAACCACATTGCAAAGAATGCTTACCCACTTGTTCAGACACATGAACTAAATCCAGCAACTCTTTACACTCAATACCTTCCGCCAAAGCATCCACCTTAGATTTCAATTGTGAAAGGAGATAATTTTGATATTTTAGCATGTGAAACTGACAATTCAACCCTCATGGCTAAAGTGGAAGAAGTATACACTTTCTTTCCCCATCTATCCAAAGCCCTTGCCTCTTTATCAGTGGGAACAGGGTTTTTAACAACAGAGGCCTTAACACCTTTAGGTCCCTGAGAAACAGTTTCGGGTCTGCCCTAGGACTCTTAAAAGATACTTATGAGCTTCAGGCACCCTATAGTACCTATCAGGTTTAACAGGAGCAGGAGGCAAAGAATCAGGGTTCAGGGAAGCCTCTGCAAAAACATCTTCCACCACATTCAACACAGGAGGTATAGCTAAGGGCCTATGCTGGGGTAAAAACAAGAATTCCCTAAGCCTTTTCCTGGAATCAGAGTAATCTTGGCCTTCCCATTTAAAGTGCTCCCTCATGGAATGCAGAGTCTCTGAAAATGAGAAATCCTCAGGAGGAGAAGCTGTAGGAGTGGAATCATCCACATCAGAATCAGAATAAGGAGGATACTCCTGCAAGTCTTCCGCAGAAGACTCAGAAGCCTCTGAACACTGTTCAAAACTCTCAAACTCAGGTTCCACCCTAGGCCTCTTATCAGGAGGGGGCATAGAACCTCTAATCATAGTAATCAAATCTTCTGCCATTTTAAGCATATGTTTCTTAGGCACAGAACCTGAAGTGCTAGGAGAAGCCCCACTGAAGCTAAACTTGGCCTACCTCTCAAAGAAGTTTTGGAAACAGAAGGAGAGGCTCTAACTACCTTGGGAAGAGAGGGAAGAACAGTTACCTGAGAAGCCCCTCAGCCTGGCCTACCTCCTGAGAAGGCACATCCTGTAACAGTAAAGTCTCTGCCTGAGACTCCAAAGAAACTCCTGGCAAAACCTCTGGCTCCACTGAGCCTTCTAAAGAACCGGCGTCCGGGACTGCGGTTCATCAACCCTAGGCTTCGCTGTTTTGTCCTTGCGCTTTTTGGGAAGCGGCGTCGGAGCATCCGGCGGCATTTTATAATTACAACGCTTCCCAAACACTAACCTGGCACAGTCTAACCTTCTCTTAATAGTGCGTTTGTTAAATCTAGCACAAGAGCGGCATCCAACAACGTCGTGCTCAGGCCCTAAACAAGGTATACACAAGGTATGGTAATCCCTATGAGGTATCTGTTTCCCACAAGAAATACAGTTATTCACTTTTTCTGACATCCGGTTAAATACTGAGGCAAGAAAAACAAAATGTTCCCTAGCAGTACTTAGCCAACTTTGATTCGGTCTGAAACTCCGACTTCAGAAAATTTCAGAACGCCAACCTGCACTCGCAAAACTGCTTCTGCATCGGACCATGCGGCAAAAAAGACTGAGGATATGACGTCGGTCATGCGCATTAGTACCCTGACGTACTGACGTCAGTCTAATGCGCCCTGACCGACGTCAGCCATATACTTTGGTATTCGGGCCGACTGGACAGCGGACTACCCAATAGTTAGGACTGCAGCAATGTGGAATGAAGAACATCTATGTCTAGGCTTCCCCATTTCTGTGTTAACATGCTGAAGATTTGTGGATCCAGTTTCCATTCGTGCGGGTCCATAAGATTTCTGCTTAGGTCGTCTGCCAGAGTATTTTGCTTTCCTGGCAGGAATTGAGCTTGAGGGTGTATTTGGTAAGTCAAGGCTGTGTTCCACAAGGCCATGGCTAGTCTGCAAAGGGGGTAGGAATGGGTACCCCCCTGCTTGTTTATGTACCACATAACTGTGGTGTTGTCCGTCTTTATCAGTAGTTGTCATGGATGAAGTAAGTCCTTGAAGGCTGTCAGAGCATTCTGAACAGCTAGCATTTCTTTCTGGTTGATATGTAGATGCATTTGGATTGGGCTCCATTTGCCCTGAATGCATCTCCCTGCCAGGTGGGCCCCAAGCATAGTCTGATGTGTCTGTAGTTAGGGTTTGGGTGGCAGGGGGTAGAGTGAATGACAGTCCCTTGTTTTGGTGACATGTCTCTGCCCACCAAAGAAACTCTTGTTGTAGGCAGGGAATAAGAGGAATCATTGTTTCCAGGCTGTGACAATGCTGACTCCATAAACCTTTTAGGTACCATTGAAGTTTCCTCATATGCAGTCTCGCATATGGAATTAGTAGAATGCAGGATGCCATGAACCCCAAAGCCTGCAGAATTTGTCTTGCAGATAACTGGGTTTTTGTTGCCATTTGTTTGAAGTATGTTGTCAGTTGCCTTTGTCTGGCGTGAGGTATGCCATCTGGGCAGTTGTATTCAAGCTTGCACCCAGGAATGTGATTATTTGAGAGGGTACCAGTTGCGATTTCTTTTCGTTTATGATGTACCTTAGGCATGCTAGAAGCCTTTGTACAAACGCCAGATGTTGAAGAAGAGTGTCCTTGTCCTCTGCCTGAATGAGACAATCGTCCAGATAAGGATAAATTTGAATGTTTCTTTGTCTGCAGAATGCAATTACAGGTGCCAGGCACTTTGTAAAGACCATGGGCGCAGTAGATAAGCCAAAGGGCAATGCAGAGAATTGGTAATGCAAAAAAACCTGCTTTGAAGCGGAGGTATCTTCTGCAAGATTCCCTTATTGGGATATGCAGGTATGTCTCTTAAGTCTTAGAGTTACTAACCAGTCATTCTTGCCTAGCATAAGTCAGCATCTTGAATTTTGGAATGTCCAGGAACGTGTTCAGAATCGATAAGTCCAGTATTGGACGCTAAGATTTGTCCTTTCTGGGTACCAGGAAAAGTCTTGAATAAAATCCTTGTCCTTTTTCCTTTTCTGGTACCAGTTGAATAGCCCCCATATTCATAAGAGACATGACTTGTTTCTGGGCCTCTGCCCACTAGTTTTGTAGCAGACCTGGCCATCCGTTTGGAATTGGCAAAGTATGGAAAAGAAATCTGTGCCTCTGGGATACTATGTTTAGTTCCCACGTGTCCTGGGTAATTAACTGCTAATTTTGAGCATGAAGTGCTAGTTTCCCCCCCAAGGGGGCTGCCAAAAGATAAATGCTTGGAGATGGTAGAGGAAAGTCATTGAGACTGCTTACTGTAGGGTTGTGCTTTGTTACCTCCAGATTTGGAGGTGGAGCACCCCATTGCTTTGACCTGTAAGATCCCTGTGATTGATATCTGGAGCCTTTTGAGTGCCTGGGTTTTCCCTGAGTGGCTCTGTTGGACACAGGAAAGGACCAATTCTTAGTAGGCCAGTGCGTACTGAACCTGGGTGGCTGCACTTGCAAGACATCTTTTACAGTTTGCATAGATTTAGCTTTAACTTCCATTTTCTTTAAAACCTCTTCTGCCTTATTACCAAACAGACTATCATGCTGTAAAGGGGCATCCAACAATTTTGCTTTAACATGATCAGGCAGATTTTGCTCCCCAGGCATGCCTTCTTATTACAGATCCAGTTACAGCGGCCCTGCAAGACGCCTCCAAGGAATCAAAACCACATTGCAAAGTACGCGTTCCAACCTGTTCTGCTGAATGCAGTAAATCCTCGAACTCTATTTTCCACACAATCAGAAATCAACATAATTTACTGTTTCAGTAAGACCATAACATGCTGTTGATATTTAAGCATATGAAACTGGCAGTTTAAAGCCCTGATTGCCAAGGTTGCAGACGTACAAACCTTCTTACCCCATCTATCCAGTGCCCTGGAATCTCTATCAGAAGGGGTAGGATTTTTGGCTGCAGAAGTCTTAACTCCACTGAGACCCTGAGAAATAGTCTCAGGATCAGCAGCAGGATTTTTGAAAAGAAATTTGTGGGAGTCAGGAACCCCGTAATATCTGTCTGGCTTACTAGAAGCCGGAGGCAGGGAATCAGGAGCCATGCTTGATTCCGAGAATATATCAACAATGTCTAATACAGGAGGTATTGCCAAAGGCCTATGCTGAGGAAGAAGAAAAAATCCCTAAGCCTCTTTTTTGATTCAGAGAAGTCCTGACTCTCCCAGTGAAAATGTTCCCTTAAAGTATGCAAAGTCTCTTCAAAAGAGTAATCCTTAGGGGGAGATGCAGATGGGATGGATTCCTCTGCATCAGAATCCTCATAAGGTGGAATAGAAAATTCCTGATCAGAAGAGGAATCAGAAGAAATGGAAACCTGATCTGAAGATTCATAATCACTGCCTTGCCTAGGCCTCTTAGCAGGGGGCGGTTGGGAACCCCTGATCAAGGTAATTAAATCTTCAGCCATTTTGATCATTTGCTTTTTAGGCATAGGGGCCTGAGCACGTGGCTCATGCGTCGTTTTTTTAGACATAGAAGTTGTTTTTGTCCTTGTTTTTGCTGATGGCGTCTGTTTAATATAAAAATGTTGAGGCCTGAAAACACCCTCAGAAGCCGGTGCCTGCACAGCGGCTCCGAACCCATCCAAGGGAGAGACATCCGCGGGTTCAATACTTTGCGAATCTCGCGGCATACTGGACTCCAAATGGGTCTCAGTAGAGGCCTGCGACTCAAAAGTAACTGGTATCATGGGCTGCGAAAGCAGCTCGCTGAGTACCGGTGAACCGGTGACTGGGTTAGAAGCGTCATCTGCAGTTTTGGACCTCGACGATCTGTCACTTTTTCCTTGCGTTTTTTGTGAACTCCAGTAGTCGGATTGCTAACCGACGATATTTCAGGGTAGTTAAATCTTGAACCAAAATATTTAGAAGCAAAAATATACTGACGCTTAATAGTGCGTTGGTTAAATTTAGCACAAAACCGACAGCAAGGCACGTTGTAATCAGGGCCTAGGTAAGGAATACAGTACAAATGAAAATCCTTATGAGGTATTTGCTTCCCACAAGTAATGCAATTATTAACTTTTACTGTCATCGGTAAGGAGCAAGAAAAGTTTCCCCAACGGGGTACTTAGCTTTAGTTTGAAGACTTCGGTTCTGAAACTCAGAAAAGAAAATTTCAGGAGTCGGCCGAGCGCCACTTGCGAAATGCTTCTGCTTCGGGCACCGCACGGCAAGAAAGACGGATTAAAATGGCATCGGCTGCATGTTTTATACCCCTGACGACCTGACATCATGGAAGAGGAGTCAGCAACCAGCGCAGGACCAAAGACTTTGTTATTCAGGCTGACAGAGGGCAACCTGTCAGCAGATTACCCAAATGTAACGACTGCAACAGTGAAACACGAAGAACATACATCATTTCCATATGTCATGCAATGATCATACAGCTTTAGAGAAGCAATGCAACTACCCTGCTACTCCCAGGCCTACTGCTTTGAAATGCAACTCAGTGGAAAAAAATCACAGTCTAATAAGCTACAAACTTCTGATATTTTTACCTGTTGATACTACAGATGATGCTCCACCAAGTATGGTGTCATTCTCTTTTAACACATGGGAACTGAGCGTGTCAGCATCCGTTGAGTTGATGGGAGGAGGGGGTGGTGGAGGACTTTGAACAGTTTCTGATTTTTTCTGTTAAAAAAATAAAACAAATTTCTGTACAAGACGTAATGTTAAAATAAATAGCATTCTTCAAATATAACTAAACTAGTCACAGCACTTTTTGACATTTTAAGTCATTTTTTTTTTCATTCCACATAATTTCCAGGCAGTGATCCTTGCATTTCTTATAGCTAATTTTATACAACCAAGTGTTAAGAGGACTGGAATCTTTATTGGCAAGCAATAGGTGCAAGGCATGAACAGTCTTTGAAAAAGATGCCCATAAGCCTCAGGATGGATGTATGCATGTACCACAAAAAAGGAACAATTCAGGATTGCCAAGAAACCCAAAAGCATATCTTAGGAATACAGCAGGAAACTACAGACCTTTGAAGAAATTCAAGTGAACAAGGTAAAGAAAGTACAGTTGTGTACACTAACCATAATTGTAGATGTTCGAGAGCATTCACTGTTGCAGTCATTACATTTGGGTTATCTGCCTGCAGGTAGCCCGCAGCCGGCCTGAATATCAAAGCCTTGGATTACTGCGTCAGGTGCTGTCGCTTCTTCCATGACGTCAGGTCGTCAGGGGTATAAAACATGCAGCCGACACCATTACATCAGTTTTTCTTGCCCCAGATGTCAGGTGCCCCCATAATGGAAAGCGATTATATGTTAGGTTATACCTCCAACAAAAAGCAAATACACCAGAAGGCTGAAATACACTAAACAAGAAGAAAAGTATAGCCAAGAGAAGTCAGGGGGCTGGAGGGAGGGTAACCAGGACTGCAACAGTGAATACACTCGAACATCTACATTTATGTACACAACTGTACTATGTTCTTCGTGTTTCACTGTTGTTGTCATTACATTTGGGTTGATTCCCAAAGCTAAGGAAGGCAGGAGGAAGGCAGAGAGCATTAGGACCTGCTATTAAGCCCTGCAAAACTGCAGTGGCAAAACCAGCTCTGGATTCAGAAAAAATAGGCATGTGGTAATGCTTGGTGAAGGTATGTACAGAGCTCCGTAGCAGTGTCTAGAATGTCCCTGGTAGGGACACCTCTGAGAAAGGCTGCAGAGGTAGATGCAGCCCTGGTGGAATGTGATCTTATCCTCTGTGGGGTAGGTTTTCCATGGTGCTTATAGCAACAATGAATGCAATGGGCTATCCACTTAGAAATAGTTTGCTTTGAAATGGTCTTCCCCTCTGCCCCTACAACAAAGCCAAATAGAAGCTGTTCAGATTTTCTGAGAGGCTTAGTCCTATCCAAATAAAATTTAAGTTGCCTGTGCATGTCCAGAGTGCAGTATTCGTTCTCCTTTGTTTTGTGTATTTGGGAAAAAAGTAGGCAAACGAATGGACTGATTAAGGGCCACACTAGACACCACCTTGGGCAGAAAGGAAGGACACCCTGTTTGCATGGAAGATGATGAATGGCTCCATTGCCATGAGGGTCTGTAATTCAGACACTCTTCTTGCTGAAGTGATGGCTAGAAGGAAGGCAGTTTTCCAAGAAAAGAATTTCAACTCTGCAGATGCAGCTGGCTCAAAAGTAGGTAGAGTGAGCTTTTCCAATACAAAGTTAAGGTCGCAGGCTGGAGTAGGGGCTCTCCTGGGTGGTCTTAAATTTTTGGCCCCTCTGAGGAATTGCTTTAGCAGGGGGTGAAAGAAGAGGGGTGGTTCAGTATTATAATGAGCTGAAATGGCAGAGGCATGAATTTTAATTGACGAGAAGGAAAGGCCCTTGTGGAGCATCTCTGTTAAGTACTGAAGAATATGGGCAAAGCTGGGCACCGTTGTTCCCATCCTCTGAGTATGGCTCCAGGAACAGTATCTTTTCCACTTTTTAGCATAAGATTTTCTAGTACTAGGATTCTTTGCCGTCAGAATGACATCTAGCACCTGCTTACTGAGGGATGTTATTGGAGAGCTCAAGGAATTAGCCAGGCTGCAAGGTTCAGGGTTTGAAGTTGAGGGAGCAGAATCTGGCCCTCCTGCTGGGACAGCAGGGTAGGGGTCTGAGGCAGGTGCCATGGTTCCAGCAGTGACATACTACGCAAGAGGAGGTAGCAGTGTTGGCGTGGCCAGTCTGGTGCAATCAGTATTGTCCTTGGTTTGTCCTGTTTGATATTTATCAGAACTTTCGAGAGGAGAGATAGAGGGGGAAAGGCATAAAATGAGAGGCTTTCCCAGGTGAGGGACAGGGCATCCACTTTCCAAGCTTGACTGTGGGAAGTCCTTGTGCAGAATTTGTCCAATTGGTAGTTCTGAGGGGAGGCAAACAGGTCCATCTCCGGATTCCCCCACTGGTTTCTCAAAAGGTTGAATATCTTTGGTTCCAGTTTCCACTCGTGTGGGTCCATGAGACTTCTGCTTAGATAATTTGCCAGTGAATTTAGCTTGCCTGGCAGGAATTGAGCTTGTAGGTGCACTTGGTAGATCAAGCCTGCATTCCACAGAGACATGGCTAGTCTGCAGAGAGGGTACGGGTGGGTTCCCCCCTGCTTGTTTATGTACCACATAGCAGTGGTGTTGTCTATCTTTACCAATAATTGTCCTGGAAGAATGTGGTCCTTGAAGGCTGTCAGAGAATTCTGTACAGCTAACATTTCTTTTTGACTGATATGCTTGTTGTGGAAGCAGGCCTATGCCCACCAAAGGAACTCTGTCTTTATGCAAGGAATGACAGGAATCATTGATTCCAGGGTCCTGAGAATGTTGACACCATAGGCTTTTTAGATACCATTGTAGTTTCCTCATATGGAGTCTTGCATATGGAATTAGTAGAATGCAAAAGGCCATGAACCCCAGGGCTTGCAGGATTTTCCTTGCAGACAGCTGTGTCTTTGTGGCCAGTAGTTTGAAGTAGGCTGTCAAATAAACTTGTTTCTCTGGCATGAGGTAAGCCATCTGGGAAGTTGTGTTCAAGCTTGCTCCCAGGAATACAATTTGTTGGCAGGGTACTAGATGAGATGTATTTTCGTTTATGGTGTACCCCGGTGAGGTTAAAAGTTTCTTTACAAATGCCACATGTTTTAGTAGCATGTCCTGGCTTTCTGCCTGAATTAAGACAATCGTTCAAGTATGGGCATATTTGAATATTTCTTTGCCTTCAAAATGACACTTCGTGAATACCAAGGGCGCAGTAGATAAGCCAAAGGGAAGTACAGAGAACTGATAGTGCATGGAGCCTGCTCTGAAGTGTAGGTATTTCCTGCAAGATTCCGTTACTGGAATGTGCAGGTAAGCTTCCTTTAAGTCTAAGGTTGCCAACCAGGCATCTTTGCCTAGCACTGGAAGCAGCTGTTGACGTGTTAGCATTTTGAATTTTGGGATTACCAAAAAGGTGTTTAGAATAGAGAGGTCCAGGATAGGATGCCAGGAGCTGTCTTTTCTGGGTACCAGGAAAAGTCTTGAGTGAAAACCTTGTCCCCTTCCTTCTGCTGGGACAGGGTGAATAGCCCTGATACTTAGAAGAGAGAGAACCTGCTGTTGAGTCTCTGCCCACTGATTTGGGGGTAGGTCTGGCCAACCATTTGGGGTTGGTAAGGTGTGGAAATGGAATCTGTATCCTTGTAAAACTATATTTAAAACCCATTTGTCCTGGGTAATGAGTTCCCAGTTTTTTGCGTGCAGGGCGATCTTTCCCCCAGGGGAGCAGGCAGTTGAGAAGGGTTTGGAAGGTTTAAGGTTAAGTCATTGTGTGTCTTACTATTTCCAGCTTTGGAAGTGGGAGCCCCCACTGCTTAAGCCGACGGGTACCTTGAGACTGTAGCCTAGGTGGTCTGCTGTCCCTGGGTTTGGACTGAGAAGGCCTGGAAGAGACAGGAAAGGACCAATTCTTAGAAGGCCAAATGCCTGCTACATCTAGGAGGCTGTACTTGCAGGAAATTTAACAGTTTGCATAGATTTAGCTTTTTCCTACATCTTTTTAAGGACTTCTGCTATGTTGCCAAACAGGCAGTCTTGGTTTAAGGGAGCATCCAGCAATTTAGCTTTAACATGATCTGGCAAATTTTGCTCCTTAAGCCAAGCATGCCTTCTAAGTACAGACTCAGTGACAGCAGCCCTGCAAGATGCTTCTAAAGAGTCAAAACCACAAAGTACATTTACCAACTTGTTCAGCAGAATGCATTAAATCCTGTAATTCTTTATTTTCAGCACAGTCAGGAATCAACATCATTTTCTGTTTAAGTAGTCCCATAATATGCTGCTGATACTTTAACATATGAAACTGGCAGTTTAAGGCCCTAATGACCAAAGTAGCAGAAGTGTATACCTTCTTACCCCATTTATCCAAGGCCCTGGAATCTCTATCAGAGGGGGGTAGGGTTTTCGGCAGTAGTAGCCTTAATGCCTTTAGGTCCTTGGGAAATGGTCTCTGGGTCCGCAGTAGGATTCTTGAAGAGGAACTTGTGAGAGTCAGGTACTCTGTAATACCTGTCAGGCTTCCTGGGAGTTGGAGGTAAAGTGTCTGGGGCCAGGCTAGATTCCAAGAAGGCATCATCTACAATGTCCAGGACAGGAGGGATAGCTAAAGGCCTGTGTTGAGGGAGGAGTAAGAATTACCTAAGCCTCTTTTTGGAGTCAGAGTAATCCTGGCTTTCCCAACGGAAATGCTCCCTAAGAGTGTGCAAGGTTTCACCAAAAGAAAAATCTTCTGGAGGGGAAGCAGAGGGAATGGAATCCTCTGCATCAGAATCCTCATAGGTAGAGAAGGACAAATCCTGGTAATCCGAAGAAACAGAAATTTCAGAATCCTGATCAGAAGAATCAGAAGGAAAATCAGTTCTAGGTCTCTTAGAGGGAGAAGGCTGGCTTCCCCTAATTAAAGTAATAAGGTCTTCAGCCATTCTTATCATTTGTTTTTTAGGCATATGGGCCTGACCATGCAGTTTGGACATTGGCTTTCTAGGCGTGGGTCGAGTTTTAGGCCTTGAAGAAGATGTGTCTGTTTGAAATGCAAGTCAGTAGGCCTGAATACACCCTCAGCAGCCGGTACCTGTACAGCGGCTCTGGACCCATCCAAGGTAGATACAGCCGCGGGTTCCACAGTCGAATAAGCATCTTGCGGCATACCGGACTCCGAATCTGAAGTAGCGAGTATCAGGGGCTGCGAAAGGGCCTCACTGAGTACCAGTGAACTGGCGACTAGCTTAATGGAAGCGTCGACAGCTTTGGACCTATGCGGTCTGTCTCTGTCTTTATCTTTACTTTTTTTCGGAATGTTGGTACTCGGATGGCTTATCGAAGCCATTTCTGGATAGGTAAACCAAGTACCAAAATAATTTGCTGCAAAAAGAAACCGACGACTAGTCCGGGGGTTGAATAAGGCACAAAACCGACAGCGAGGGACGTCGTGGTCTGCGCCTAAGCAAGGAATGCAGTATGAATGAAAATCTTTATGAAGTATTTGCCTTCTACAGGTAATACAATTGTTAACTTTTACTGACATCGGTTAAGAGCAAGAAAAAGGATCCCCATTGGGGTATTTAGCTTTTTTGAAGACTTCAGTTCTGTAACTCGAAAACGACAATTTCAGATGTCGGCCGACTGGCACTTGCGAACTGCTTCTGCTTGGGCACCACATGGCAAGAAAGACTGATGTAATGGCGTTGGCTGCATGTTTTATACCCCTGACGACCTGACGTCATGGAAGAGGAGACAGCATCCAACACAGGAATCCAAGACAATGATACTCAGCCCGGCTGAGGGCTACCTACAGGCAGATAACCCAAATATAATGACTGCAACATTGAAACACGAAGAACATCATACAAATTCCACACACAAAGCACTACAACTGAAAATCAAATAATGGTTTAAGCACTTGTGAGGCAGCAGTGTTACCTGCCAAGTGTCTGTCAGCAGTTGCACTACAATCAGACTCATTTTAATTTAAAATTCATTTTTATAATTAAGCAAGTCTCAAGAATACGATAATGTACAGCAAGAATAAAAAACAAACCACCAAGGGATAAATGCTCCAAAGCCAGTCACAGGTAAAAAAGTAAGTAATAATGCTTAGAAGCAACCCAACATATAATGCAGTCTTCAGCATCAATTAAATACAAGTTGTGCGTCAAAAATATGTTATTGAAACATACAGGAGTAGTCCATCGTTGATAAAACAAAATATATTTTATTTAAACACGTGAAATAGGTAAGCGCTTTCGCCAGAAGGCTTCCTCAGACCTTTAGCAAACAGACATTCAAACTATTAACTGTCTTATCTATAGCAGGTATTTAATTGAATAATTAAATTCAATAACATCATCAAAAATTTAAAGTTAAAGGCCAAAAAATATACGGGCCTCTACTGAAGCATACAAAAATATATATAACATTTACCGTATATAAAAATTCGATACTAGATCAAATATTAAGAATACATCCAAATACAATCATATGTATATAATTATATGAGACTTTAATAAAACCCTAATAATAAATAACTAAAAAATGCATTTCTAACACTAGGAATAGTTAAAAACAAGTAATACATAAGGTTTTACCTAGCAATTAATCTCCTGTTTTTCAAAATAGGCTTGAGTGGAATCTTATCATTCAAGCCTGGACTAACGTTTGCCTTAAATCTAATGATCCATTTAATCTCTATTCTTTCCGTATAATTTCTAATATCTCCCCCTCTGAAGCTGGGGTTGTTCACCTGTAGAACCATAAATCTAAAAGTATGCTTAGTGTCTGTTTCAAGAACATGCTTAGATAAGGCATTGGTACTAGACTGAATGTGTATTTGATAAAGATGTTCTCTTATCCTGTCCCTGAACCTTCTATCAGTTTTACCTACATAGAAGGCAGGGCAGGAAGTACATAATGCAAGATAGACTAACATGTTCAGTATTGCAAGTGGCGACTACTTCAAACTGAAAACATTTAGATGTAACTGGGTGAATAAACATATTTCATCCAGAGAGATGGCGTAGCTATGGGCAGGTCCTGTGCCAATAGCTACACCAACCTGGTGATGGCTATGTGGGAAATGGAATATTTATTCCCGTTACACAGCTTTTGGAAATCTGTGGTCTTCTACAAACGTTTTCTAGATGACCTTTTTCTTCTGTGGACAGGCAGCAAAAATGAGATGTATACTTTTATTAATGAAATTAATTCACTTACAGGTTATTTAAAATTCACAATGAATGAGTCTACTCATAGGATAAATTTTTTGGATGTTTATATAGAGAGACTTAATAATGGTAAAATTAACACCGGTGTGTACAGGAAATCCTGTTATAGGAATACTCTTACATAGAAGCATGCATCCGAAATTTGTCTTTAATAACATCATTAGACAGGCTATTAGAGCCACGAGGCTGAATCCAACTCAAGAGGTGTACGAGAATGAATTAATAGATCTCAAAGGGAGACTGTTAGCCAGATCTTATAATATACATGAAATATCTGACTGCTACCAAAGTGTTGAACAATATAGGAGTGACAGAGCCACCCCATATTTTTCTGATCATGGTAGAAATATGTACTCTAGCTGTCACAACCCTGGAAGAACAAATAATGATGTGAAAGTCACACAGAAATTGTCCATGTTTTATACACATGACTTTAATGAAGTCAAAGAAATAATTTACAAACATTGGAAGGTTCTGACTGTTGACCCACTAATTAAAGAGGCTGGTGAGAACCCACAGTTTATATTTAAGAAGAAGAAGAATTTACACAGAATTCTATGCCACCCTAATATGATGGAAGTTCCTAGTAATGATTTACATAGAAATGGTACGTTTCCATGTAATAACTGTAATTTCTGTTCTCATATCTCTAATTATATGTTTATTCACCCAGTTACATCTAAATGTTTTCAGTTTGAAGTAGTCGCCACTTGCAATACTGAACATGTAGTTTATCTTGCATTGTGTACTTCCTGCCCTGCCTTCTATGTAGGTAAAACTGATAGAAGGTTCAGGGACAGGATAAGAGAACATCTTTATCAAATATGCATTCAGTCTAGTACCAATGCCTTATCTAAGCATGTTCTTGAAACAGACACTAAGCATACTTTTAAATTTATGGTTCTACAGGTGAACAAACCCCAGCTTCAGAGGGGGAGATATTAGAAATTATACGGAAAGAACAGAGATTAAATGGATCATTAGATTTAAGGCACACGTTAGTCCAGGCTTGAATGATAAGATTCCACTCAAGCCTATTTTGAAAAACAGGAGATTAATTGCTAGGTAAAACCTTATATATTACTTGTTTTTAACTATTCCTAGTGTTAGAAATGCACTTTTAGTTACTTATTATTAGGGTTTTATTAAAGTCTCATATAATTGTATACATATGGTTGTATTTGGATATATTCTTAATATTTGATCTAGTATCGAATTTTATATACGGTAAATGTTATATATATTTTTGTATGCTTCAGTAGAGGCCCGTATATTTTTTGGCCTTTAACTTGAAATTTTTGATGATGTTATTGAATTTAATTATTCAATTAAATACCTGCTATATATAAGACAGTTAACAGTTTGAATGTCTGTTTGCTAAAGGTCTGAGGAAGCCTCCTGGCGAAAGCGCTTACCTATTTCACGTGTTTAAATAAAATATATTTGGTTTTATCAACAATGGATTACTCCTGTATGTTTCAATAAAGTACAGTTTTGTACCTACCATAAATGTAGATGTCCGATAGGAATGCATCTGCAGTCCTTACAAATGGGTTGTCCTGTCGTCAGGCAGCCCTTCGGTCGGCCGGATTCCAAAGTCTGGGTCTGGCTTCGGCTGGTGTCGCACTTCACCCGATGTCATAGCTGCAGTTCTTCGGGTATAAAGGCATCAGCCGACGCCATCTTCCTCAGTGTTTCTTGCCCCAGATGCCAGGTGCCCTCTTGGATGGCTAAATTTGGATAAATGCCAATGTTTCCAAATAGTAGAGAGCAAACATAAAATAAGCATGTATGTACATATATACAAACAAATACACCATAACAGATCCCCCCCAAGCTAGCTAAAAGATGGCAAATACCCTAGGAGTACCACAGAGGGGAAGGCAGGTGGGTAATCCTGACTGCAGATGCATTCCTATCGGACATCTACATTTATGGTAGGTACAAAACTGTACTATGTCCTTCAAGGATGCATCTGCAGTCCTTACAAATGGGTAGAATACCATAGCCAAACTAGGGGAGGAGGAAAAAAGAGAGATTATGGTGTAGTCAGGATCCCTTGCAAAACAGCAGTGGCAAAACCTGCTCGGGATCTAGAGTATAAAGGTAAATTATAATGCTTGGCAAATGTATGCACGGAGGTCCAAGTAGCAGCCTCTATAATGTCCTTGGTAGACACTCCTCGTAAGAAAGCTGTGGTAGTGGCTGTAGCCCTTGTGGAGTGAGGCCTGATGTTCTCTGGAGTTTTCTTTCCATGGTAGGAGTAACAAAATCTAATGCAATTTCCTATCCACGTGGAGATTGTCCGTTTTGAAATTGGACTTCCTTCCTTTCCTGTTGCATATGCTACCAGAAGCTGGTCGGTTTTTCTATTGCACTTGGTCCTGTCCAGGTAGTAGCGTAATTGTCTATGTACATCCAAGGTATGCAACAGTCTTTCTCCCCTGTTCTGTGGGTTGGGGAAGAATGTAGGTAGGTGGATAGCCTGATTTAAAGACACTCTGGATACCACCTTAGGCATAAATGTAGGATTTGTTCTCATGGACACTCTATCTTGATGGAAGATCAGGAAGGGTTGCACTGCCATTAATGCCTGTAGTTCAGAAACCCTTCTTGCTGAGGTGATTGCCAGCAGGAAAGCAGTCTTCCAGGATAAGTATTGTAATTCTGCTGTTGCTGCTGGTTCAAAGGGGAAGTGTCAATTTTTCTAGCACAAAGTTCAAGTCCCATGCTGGCAATGGTGGTTTCCTAGGAGGTTTTACATTTTTAATTCCTCTCAGAAACTGCCTGAGCAGAGGATGAGAGAAGACAGGAGGATCCAAGCTGTACTCTGCTGAAATAGTTGATGCATGTATCTTGATGGAAGAATAGGACAGGCCTGTATGGAAGAGCTCTGTCAAGTACTCCAGGATGTTGGCTATGTTTACCAATGAAACATCTTCTCCCTTTGCAGTACTCCAAATGAGATATCTTTTCCATTTTGCTGCATAATTCTTTCTTGTTGAAGGTCTGCGAGCCTCAAGGATAATGTCTTTAACCCTTTGGGATAAATTTGGGTTAATTGATCTTATGTAATGTTCCAGGCAATTAGCTGCAGAGTTTTCAGGTTTGGATGCAGGATGTTGTAGTTGTTCTGTGTTAACAGTAATGGGGTCAGGGGTAGTGTCCATATTTGTTCCCGAGACATGCTCTTCAGTAATGGGTACCAATGTTGCCTTGGCCAGTCTGGAGCTATCAGAATGATCCTTGGCCGTTCCTCTTTGATCTTCAATAGCACCTTGTGCATCAAAGGAAGTGGTGGGAATGCATATGCTGTCAGGTTTTCCCAACTGAAAGATAGGGAGTCCACCTTCCAAGCAAGTGGGTGGTACGTCCTTGTGCAGAATTTCTTTAGCTGGTGATTGAGTGGGGATGCAAATAAGTCTATTTGTGGTAGTCCCCATTTTCTTGTGATGGCTTTGAAGATGTCCGGATGCAGCATCCATTCGTGGGCATCCGTGGTAGTTCTGCTTAGTATGTCTGCTAGAATGTTTTCTTTTCCCGGTACAAAAATTGCTTGTAATTGAATGTTGTAGCTCAGAGCCACATTCCATAGGTCCAGTGCCAGCCGGCATAGAGGGTATGAATGTGTGCCCCCCTGTTTGTTGATGTACCACATAACTGTGGTGTTGTCTGTCCTTATCATCAACTGACCTTCTCGGAGAAATGGTCTGAATGACTGGATTGCCAATTTTACTGCCAGCATTTCCTTTAGATTTATGTGCAGGTGCAGCTGGTCTTGAGTCCATAAGCCTTGTATGCACTTGTCCAGCATGTGGGCCCCCCAACCCAGGTCTGAGGCGTCTTTCGTGATGGTTTGGCTTGGTTGAGTGTTACAGAAAGGCAATCCTGTGTTTGATTGGCAGGTCTGAGCCCACCATAGGAACTCTTGCTTCAGGCATGGGATCATTGGAATTTTGGTTTCTAGGCTGTGCTTGTGTTGAGACCACAAATTCTTTAGGTACCACTGTAGTTTTCTCATATGCAGTCTGGCATGAGGGACCAGAATTATGCAGGATGCCATGAAGCCCAGGGCTTGCAGTACTTTTCTTGCTGTTAGATGGTTCTGCTTTGTTAATGTCAAGAAGTAGAGAGGTAGTTGCTCTTGCTTTTCTGCAGTTAGGAATGCCATCTGTTTTGATGTGTCCAGCTCTGCACCCAGAAAGATTATTCTTTGGGATGGAATCAGCCTTGACTTTTTTATATTGACTGTATATCCCAGGGCTTGCAGCAGGTAAATGACTCTTCGTAAGTCTTCTGTTAGCTTGTTTTTGTTGTCCGCTTGTATCAGGCAGTCGTCCAGGTAGGGGTAAATTTGGATTCCCTGAAGTCTGCAATGAGCAATTACTGATGCCAGGCATTTCGTGAACACTCTGGGCGCAGTAGATAAGCCAAAGGGCAATGCTGAGAATTGATAATGCTTTGATCCTGCAAGAAATCTGAGGTATCTTCTGCAATTTGGTCGTATGGGGACGTGCAGGTATGCCTCCTTGAGATCTAGAGTTACCAGCCAAGACTCCTTGCCCAACATGGGAAGAAGCTGCTGTAGGGTCAGCATTTTGAATTTTGGAACAATGAGGAATGTGTTTAAAGCAGACAGGTCGAGAATAGGCCTCCATTTGCTCTCTTTTCTTGGTACCAGGAATAGTCTGGAGTAAAATCCCTTTCCTTGTTCCATATATGGTACCTTTTCCACAGCTCTCATTCTTAATAATTGAGATATTTGCTTTAGAGCTTCTGCCTTTTGAGTAGGAGGTAGGTTTGGCATTCCTCTCTTTCCTGGTAGAGTATGGAAATGGAACCTGTAACCTTGGTCTATAGTTTGCAAAATCCATTTTTCCCTTGTGATGCAATGCCAGTTCTTTGAAAATAAGGCTAGCTTTCCGCCTAAGGGTGCTGCCAGTTGTTCCCTGGTAGGCGGTGCCAGAGCCAAGTCACTGTGATTGTGTTGTTGTAGTGGTGGTGGCTGCGTCTGTGCCTCGCTGGTTGTTACCCTGCCACTGGCGTCCCCTGTAGGCACCCCTGGATTGGTTTCTGCCTCTTGAACGCCTAATCCTGCCTCTCTGATCTTTAGAGGAGTCCGGAAAGGACCAATTTTTGGAGGGCCAGTTCCTGCTAAACCTTGGAGGTTGAACCTGTAAGAAATCTTTCACTGTTTGTACAGATTTCGCCTTCTCTTCCATCTTTTTCAGAACCTGCTGTGCAGGAGAACCAAATAAATTGACCTTGTCCATAGGTGCATCTAAAAGTTTTGACTTGACATGGTCCGGTAAGGCCTGCTCTTTCAACCATGCATGCCTTCTGATAACTGTGCCAGTCATGGCTGATCTAAAGGAAGCCTCCAATGCATCATAGCCACACTTTAAAGAATGGTTACTAACTTGCTGTATGTTATGTATCATTTCCTGAACATACTTCTTATCTAAAGATTCATCAGAGGACAGTTTTTTAGTTAACTGGTCTAGCATAAATTCTTGATATTGAATCATATGAAATTGGCAGTTCAAAGCCCTAGCTGACAGAGTAGCAGAAGTGTAAACTTTTTTACCCCATCTCTCTAAGGACCTGGATTCCCTTTCAGAGGGGAGGGGGTTTTTAGCAGATGTAGTTGCTACAGCCTTAGGCCCCTGGGAGATAGTCTCGGGATCTGCAAAAGGAGCCTTGTATAAATGGTGATGAGTGTCCGGGACCCTGTAGAACCTATCGGGCTTAGCAGGGGCCGGAGGTAATGAATCAGGAGCAGTGCAAGCATCATTAAATGCATCATCTATAACAGAAAGAACTGGAGGTATAGCTAAAGGCCTATGCGGAGGCAAATGTAAAAAGGTTCAAGCCTTTTCCTGGAGTCTGAGAAATCTTGGCCCTGCCACTGAAATTGTTCCCTCATAGCATGCAAGGTTTCCCCAAAGGAAAATTCCTCAGGTGGAGAGGCAGAAGGGATGGACTCTTCAGCATCCGAGTCCTCGTAAGGGGAGTAAGGAGCCTCTGGAGGGTCTGTATTTTCTGAGTCATCAGAGGAATCATCTGTGGATACTGGCTCTGGGGGCTCTGCTCTAGGCCTCTTCTCTGGAGGTGGTTGAGAGGCCCTGTCTGGATGAGGCTGGGATCCACGAATTAAAGAAATGAGATCCTCTGCCAGAGAAAGCATATGGGAACTGGTGCTGGGCCTGTGAGAGGGGGGCTTAACAGGCACAGTTTTTGAAGCTTTAGCTGCTTTGGCCCTGGCAAAGGCCTTAATGGACATGGCTGCAGGAGGCCTAGCAGCTCCACGTGCTGGGGTTGAAATATCCAAGGGAATAGTGTCAGATAATTCCTGAGAAACCGCAACTGCAGGTTGGATTTCAGAAGCCGATTCCACCAGGTTTGAAGAGGCCTCAGTAGAAGACAAGTTTTCGGCTGGAGGAAGAACCGCTTGCTTGGTTTCAGCCGAAACCGAGACACTCGTGGTTGGCTTGGACCGCGAGTGTCGGTCCTTTTCCTTGCGTTTTTTGGTTATTTGTGTAGTCGGAGGATCCGACGGCATAATATATGCAAAATCAGAACCGAAAAACTCCTCTGCAAATTCCGACCGACATCTAAGCGTCCGTCGGTTAAAAGAAGCACAGGCTAGACAAGCTGCTACGTCGTGGTCTGGGCCTAAACAAGGTAAGCAGTAAGAGTGGAAATCTTTATGAGGTATTTGTTTCCCACAAGTTAAACAGTTATTCACTTTTTCTGACATCGGCTGAGGCAAGAAAGAGTCCCCAACGGGGTACTTAGCTTTTTAGAAGTCTTCGAAGTAGTATTCGGTAGTAGTAATCTCTGGTTCTGACCGACCGGCACTTGCGAACAGCTTCTGCTTCGGGCGCCACGCGGCAAGAAAGACTGAGGAAGATGGCGTCGGCTGATGCCTTTATACCCGAAGAACTGCAGCTATGACGTCGGGTGAAGTGCGACACCAGCTGAAGCCAGACCCAGACTTTGGAATCCGGCCGACCGAAGGGCTGCCTGACGACAGGACAACCCATTTGTAAGGACTGCAGATGCATCCTTGAAGGACATCATATTTTTGACGCACAATTGGTATTTAATCGATGGTGAAGACTGCATTATATGTTGGGTTGCTCCTAAGCGATATTACTTACTTTTTTTTACTAAGTCTCAAGAAACCACCATCATCTTGCTAATATACAACACTTAAATAACAAAAAACTAAATATCTGCTATGGTTAAGAAGTGACAGCATTACATAAACAATGGCAGCCACTTACACATGCCAAACCATTAAACAACTGGCAAGAATGCAGATATGTCAGAAACCTTCAATTATGTATGAACTTACCATAGCAGTAGCTCTGAGTAGATCACTGTTGCAGTAATCAAGACTACTGTGCCTTCATGCCGCTGAGTCCCAGGCATGTGACCTGCAGCAAGAGCTCGGAAACCTTCCCTCTTCAGGCATGGAGCATGCCTCTAGATCTGCCTATACCACTTTATATCTTGGCACAGTTGGTTTCAAATGCCTTGGAAACTTAGCAGTGTGTTCTGTGGGGGTCGGCCAAATTTGGAGCTCAGGCCAAGATATGTACCCCATATTTTTTACCTTCCTTATTATATTTTTGATTTGAATTGTTTGCTTTATCTACATTTGCCTTTTCTGGTGATGTTGGACACATTTCAGGGCCCAAGAAAGAAATGCATATTCGTAGGGGACAAATTCCTCACAAAGAGTTCTATAGCTGCTGTTTTTAAAAGGACCTGAACACGATGTTGAAGATCACAAGTAAAGAGCATATAAGTCCAGTTTTCAGGCTAGTGCTGAATTCAGGGCTGTGTTGCAAGTTTCTGAGTTGCCCATACCTTACTTGGATAGAGGGAAGTTTCTCTGTTCACCTGTGAGAGAGGGGAACTTTGAGCAGCCATCTGTCCCTGGAGGAGTGGTTCCAGCCCAGAAGTAAGTAGTTTAAAAAACTCGTTGCACGGTTTAGTGCACCGGGCAGCACCAGTTAGCTAGGGTTAAATTATTCCCGGCTCCACTAAGTCTCCTCTTCAGTTTTTCACTTGAAACTAGTCTAACTCTCAACCTAAGCACTCAAAAAGCATCCTACAGTCCAGCACTTGCTCAAACCTAATAGCAAGCACTAATATACCGAGACACTTGACTGCCCAGCAGGGCAAGGCTCTTTATCCACGCCTCACCAACCAAGCGACTAAGCAGCTCACCCTACTATTCAGGCATGACCAAAGGGCAATTTCAGGTGTACTCTCCAGTCCAGCTGGTGAATCTGGGTATCCTGAGGCAATGTTACAACTGCCTCATGTACACAGACAGCCCTCTCTTCCTACCACAAAACACTAACATATGTGGGAGATGCAATTATACAGCCAAACTGGAGACTAAGGTATCTCCACCCAAGACTGGAACAGACAGTCATGAGGAGAAGGTTAACACTTGCACCAAACCTCCAGCCTCACATAGACCTACTAAACCAGCACTGGCAAAAAATACACATAAATACACAAAATCATACTCAGAGGCTCTAAATAAAAACCTGCAAAAGCATCAGAGAGCTCCAAAGCAGACACCCACAAAACCTACACCTCGCGTCGCAAACCAGACAACACATAAAACACAAAATCAATGTGCCGCACAATCACAGCCCTTAAGGCGAAATAATATACCTAACACACTAGTAATAGGTGACTCAATAGTCAGGCACACTGACGCCCCACTCACTAGGCTGGACAAGGAGAAGGTTACTGTTAGCTGCCTGCCGGGAGCCAGAATCCGACACATAACACAAGCACTCGGGTCACTCCAGAACAAGTACAAATATGACTCTGTCATTGTTGATGTCGGTGTGAATGACCTGAACCGTCCCTCCCTGGACTACATGAAAAGAGACATGGAAGAGCTCTCTGATCATGTAGCCCAGGCAGGTATGACCCTGACCCTGAGTAGCATCCTGCCCTCACCAAGAATGATACCTCAGTATAAAGAAAAAACGATCAATTTCAACAACTGGCTAAGCTTCTGGTGTCATTCAAAGGGGATCCAGTGTCTGTCAGCCTGGGATGACATGCTTGACAAGCCGCGTTGCTTCGCAAGAGATGGCTTGCACCTGTCACCCCTTGGCTTTCGAATACTGGCCAAGGCTCTTGCTGCCCCCATAGTGCCTTTTTTAGGCAAGGCTCAAAATTCAAACCCACCTCTGTAAAGAGCACAAGTAAAAAAATGAGGGTTATGCTACTCGTCAGGAGTTTAAATCTCAAAATGCATGCGCTCGAAGCACTTCTAAGTATGGAGAACGTCGACATCTGTGCAGTAACTGAAACCTGGTTCAAGGCTCCAGAGAGCACTCCAGCACTACTGGGCTACAACTCATACCACACATTTCGGCCACAGAACACAGACCGAAACACAAAAGGAGTGGGTGTATCCATATTCATCAAGGATACCCACACCTCCAGGTTAGTGGCGCAGCATGATACCTCTGAGATCATTCATGTGCAACTAACATCGGGCAAATCTGCAATGCAAATTGTGGCCTGCTACAGATCATCCTCCATGACCCAGGACCACCACTCCGCCTTTCTGGAGACACTGGAAAACATGAAGGTCCTACCGAACACCCTGATCTTGGGTGATTTCAATTACCCTACCATTAACTGGGAAAACTACTTGAGTACAAACTCCCAAGGCTCAGCACTTCCTGGAATTTATCAACTCAAATGCCCTGGATCAGCTGGTAAACTCCCCTACTAGAGGCCACAACATATTGGACCTGGTCATCACCAACATGGGCGACAGGTGCTCCGTACCGGAGGTCAACCCGTCACTGGTTAGATCAGACCATAAACTAATCATCCTGGATGTCCACACCCCACCACCACCCCCAACCAAGGAAACCACAGTGAAAAACTTTTCTAAAGCAAACTTCACTTTACTTAAGGCAGAGGTGGTGAGTTTCACAGCCCCCATGCTAAAGGACAACACTGCCCAAGATGCAGAATCCTTTACAATTGCACTCTATGAGCACCTACAAGGATGCATGGATTGTGCCATCCCTAGCAAAACCAAGACTTAATCCCTTAAGAGAAGGAAACCAGTCTGGTGGACCCCTGCCATAAACAGGTTATACAACAAAAGGAGGAAACTAGTTCAGGAAAAAAGCAAATCCCAAGAAGGAAAGACATACCTGATCAGTATCAGTAAGAAACTAAGGTCCGTCATAAAATCATCCAAGGCTAACTTCGAAAGAAAAATAGCCAAGGATTCGAAAGATAACCACAAAGCCTTCTTTAGCTATGTCAAAAATCTAAGTGGCAACTTGCAGATATGCTCTGAGACAGTGCAAAATAGCACAAAATATACTGAACGTACTGATATTGCCAATATACTGGCAGATAGATTCAGTGCAAACTTCACCTCCCTCTCACCTTCAAAAGGGCCCACAATAAAACCGGAAAAGAGTAGTGTCCCGGAAATCACAGAAGCACAGGTGAAAACAGCCCTTTCAAACGCCAAAAACACAGCATCAATGGGGCCAGATGCTGTGTCCCAGGGCTGCTTCTTGCATGAACTAACCCCCCACCTAAACACACTGTTCAACCTCAGCCTCTCCACAGGCTATGCGCCCATAGAATGGCTCACAGCAATGGTTATTCCGCTCCACAAAGGAGGGGCCACAACTGACCCTGGTAAATATCGCCCCATAAGCCTGACTAGCCTGGTCTGCAAGGATATGGAGCGCATCATCATGGAACTCATTAACAAAGACATTGGGAACCTCCAAACACTTGACCCGACCCAGTTCGGCTTTGTTAAGGGCAGATCATGCCTACTAAACCTGGTTGACTTCTTTGAGACAGTTAGCAAGGCCATAGACGAGGGAAAGGTGGTTCACACAGCCTACCTTGATCTCACCAAAGCGTTCAACACTATTCCTCATTCGGGTATTATAGAAAAACTCACTAGCCTGAACATAAACCCCCAAGTCACAAGATGGATTGCCAACTGGCTTACAGACAGAACTCACACGGTAAGAATAGCGGGCTCCAGGTCTGACTCTAAACCAGTCACAAGTGGTGTCCCGCACGGCTCGGTTCTGGGACCCCTACTGTTCGGCATATATTTCTCAGAAGTACAGGCAAACACAGGAGGACTATGGCTAACCAAGTTCGCCGATGACCGCAAAAGTACAGTTTTGTACCTACCATAAATGTAGATGTCCGATAGGAATGCATCTGCAGTCCTTACAAATGGGTTGTCCTGTCGTCAGGCAGCCCTTCGGTCGGCCGGATTCCAAAGTCTGGGTCTGGCATCGGCTGGTGTCGCACTTCACCCGACGTCATTGCTGCAGTTATTCGGGTATAAAGGCATCAGCCGACGCCATTTTCCTCAGTGTTTCTTGACCCAGATGCCAGGTGCCTTCTAGGAAGGCTAAATTTGGATGAATGCCAATGATTCCAAATATTAGAGAGCAAACAAAAAATAAGCATGTATGTACATATATACAAACAAATACACCATAATAGATTCCCCCAGCTAGCTATAAGAGGGGCAAATACCCTAGGAGTACCACAGAGGGGAAGGAGGGTGGGTAATCCTGACTGCAGATGCATTCCTATCGGACATCTACATTTATGGTAGGTACAAAACTGTACTATGTCCTTCAAAGATGCATCTGCAGTCCTTACAAATGGGTAGAATACCATAGCCAAACTGGGGGAGGAGGAAAAAATAGAATTATGGTGTAGTTAAGATCCCTTGCAAAACAGCAGTGGCAAAACCTGCTCGGGATCTAGAGTATAAAGGTAAATTATAATGCTTGGCAAATGTATGCACGGAGCTCCAAGTAGCAGCCTCTAAAATGTCTTTGGTAGCCACTCCTCGTAGAAAAGCTGTGTTAGTGGCTGTAGCTCTTGTAGAGTGAGGCCTGATGTTTTCTGGAGTTTTCTTTCCATGGTAGGAGTAACAAAATCTAATGCAATTTCCTATCCACTTAGATATTGTCTGTTTTGAAATTGCTTTCCCTTCCATTCCTGTTGCATATGCTACCAGTAGCTGGTCAGTTTTTCTATTGCTCTTGGTCCTGTCCAGGTAGTAGTGTAATTGTCTGTGTACATCCAAGGTATGCAACAGTCTTTCTCCCCTGTTCTGTGGGTTGGGGAAGAATGTAGGTAGGTGGATAGCCTGATTTAAAGATACTCTGGAGACCACCTTAGGCATAAAAGTAGGATTTGTTCTCATGGACACTCTATCTTGATGGAAGATCAGAAAGGGCTGTACTGCCATTAATGCCTGTAGCTCAGAAACCCTTCTTGCTGAAGTGATTGCCAGCAGGAAAGCAGTTTTCCATGATAAGTATTGCAATTCTGCTGTTGCTGCTGGTTCGAAAGGAGGAAGTGTCAATTTTTTTAGCACAAAGTTCAAGTCCCATGCAGGCAATGGTGGCTTCCTAGGTGGTTTTACATTTTTAATTCCTCTCAGAAACTGCCTGAGCAGAGGATGTGAGAAGACTGGAGGATCCAAGTCGTATTCTGCTGAAATAGCTGATGCATGAATCTTAATGGAAGAGTAGGACAGGCCTTTGTGGAAGAGCTCTGCCAAGTATTCCAGGATGTTGGCTATGTTTACCAGTGACACATCTTCCCCTTTAGCAGTACTCCAAATGAGATATCTTTTCCATTTTGCTGAATAGGTTTTCCTTGTTGAAGGTCTGCGAGCTTCCAAGATAATGTCTTTAACCCTTTGGGATAAATTTGGGTTAATTTGTCTTATGCAATGTTCCAGGCAGTCAGCTGCAGAGTTTTCAGGTTTGGATGCAGGGTGTTGTAGTTGTTCTGAGTTAACAGCAAGGGAACTAGGGTAGGGGCCATATCTGTTCCCGAGACATGCTCCTCAGTAATGGGTACCAATGTTGCCTTGGCCAGTCTGGAGCTATCAGAATGCTCCTTTGACGGTCCTTTTTGATCTTCAATAGCACCTTGTGCATCAAAGGAAATGGTGGGAATGCATATGCTGTCAGATTTTTCCAACTGAAGGATAGGGAGTCCACCTTCCAAGCCAGTGGGTGGTACGTCCTGGTGCAGAATTTCTTTAGTTGGTGATTGCGGGGATGCAAATAAGTCTATTTCTGGGAGACCCCATTTTCTTGTAATGGTTTTGAAGATGTCCGGATGCAGCATCCATTCGTGGGCATCCGTGGTAGTCCTGCTTAATATGTCTGCTAGAGTGTTTTCTTTCCCTGGTACAAAGATTGCTTGTAACTGAATGTTGTAACTCAGGGCCACATTCCAGAGGTCCAGGGCCATCCGACATAGAGGGTACGAATGTGTGCCTCCCTGCTTGTTGATGTACCACATAACTGTGGTGTTGTCTGTCCTTATCATCAATTGACCTTGTTGAAGAAATGGTCTGAAAGTCTGAATTGCCAGTTTTACTGCCAGCATTTCCTTTAGGTTTATGTGTAGGTGCAGCTGCTCTTGAGTCCATAAACCTTGTATGCACTTGTCCAACATGTGGGCTCCCCAACCGAGGTCTGAGGCATCCGTTGTGATGGTTTGGCTTGGTTGAGTGCTGTGGAAGGGCAATCCTTTGTTTGATTGACAGGCCTGAGCCCACCATTGGAATTCTTGCTTCAGGCATGGGATTATTGGAATTTGGGTTTCTAGGCTGTGCTTGTGTTGAGACCATAAATTCCTTAGGTACCACTGTAGCTTTCTCATATGCAGTCTGGCATGTGGGACCAATATTATGCATGATGCCATGAAGCCCAAGGCTTGCAGGACTTTTCTTGCTGTTAGATGATTTTGCTTTGTTAATGCCAAGAAGTAGAGAGGGAGTTGCTCCTGTTTTTCTACTGTTAGGAATGCCATTTGTTTGGATGTGTCCAGCTCCGCACCCAAAAAGGTTATCCTTTGGGATGGTATCAGCCTTGACTTTATATTGACTGTATATCCCAGGGCTTGTAGAAGGTAAATGACCCTTTTCAAGTCTTCTGCTAGCTTGTTTTTGTTGTCCGCTTGTATCAGGCAGTCGTCCAGGTAAGGGTAGATTTGGATTCCCTGAAGCCTGCAATGAGCGATTACTGATGCCAGGCATTTCGTGAACACTCTGGGCGCAGTAGATAAGCCAAAGGGCAATGCTGAGAATTGATAATGCTCTGATCCTGCAAGAAATCTGAGGTATCTTCTGCAATTTGGTCGTATGGGGACGTGCAGGTATGCCTCCTTGAGATCTAGAGTTACCAGCCAAGACTCCTTGCCCAGCATGGGAAGAAGCTGCTGTAGGGTCAGCATTTTGAATTTTGGAACAATGAGAAATGTGTTTAGAGCGGACAGATCGAGAATAGGTCTCCATTTGCTTTCTTTCCTTGGTACCAGGAAGAGTCTGGAGTAAAAGCCCTTTCCTTGCTCCATATATGGTACCTTTTCCACAGCTCTCATCCTTAATAATTGATTTATTTGTTTTAGAGCTTCTGCCTTTTGATTTGGAGCTAGGTTTGGCATTCCTCTCTTCCTTGGTAGAGTATGGAAATGAAACCTGTAACCTTGGTCTATTGTCTGCAAAATCCACTTGTCTCTTGTGATATAATGCCAGTTTTTTGAAAATAAAGCTAGCTTCCCGCCTAAGGGTGCTTCTAGTTGTTCCCTGGTAGGCGGTGCCAGAGCCAAGTCACTGTGATTGTGTTGTTGTAGTGGTGGTGGCTGTGTCTGTGCCTCGCTGGTTGTTACCCTGCCACTGGCGTCCCCTGTAGGCACCCCTGGATTGGCTTCTGCCTCTTGAACGCCTATTCCTGCCTCTCTGTGCTCTGGAGGAGTCTGGAAAGGACCAATTCTTTGAGGGCCAATTCCTGCTAAACCTTGGAGGTTGGACCTGTAAGAAATCTTTCACTGTCTGGACAGATTTTGCCTTCTCTTCCATCTTCTTCAGCACCTGTTGTGCAGGAGAGCCAAACAAATTGATCTTGTCCATGGGAGCATCTAAAAGTTTTGATTTGACATGGTCTGGTAAGGCCTGCTCTTTTAACCATGCATGCCTTCTGATAACTGTGCCAGTCATGGCTGATCTAAAGGAAGCCTCCAGTGCATCATAGCCGCATTTCAAAGAATGGTTACTAACTTGCTGAATGTTATGTACCATTTCCTGAACATATTTCTTGTCCAAAGGTTCATCAGAGGACAGTTTTTTGGTTAACTGGTCTAGCACAAATTCTTGGTACTGGATCATGTGAAATTGACAGTTCAAGGCCCTAGCTGAAAGAGTAGCAGAAGTGTAAACTTTTTTACCCCATCTCTCTAAGGACCTGGATTCCCTTTCAGAGGGGAGGGGTTTTTTGGCAGAGGTAGTTGCTACAGCCTTAGGTCCCTGGGAGATAGTCTCGGGATCTGCAAAAGGAGCCTTGTATAAATGGTGATGTGTGTCTGGGACCCTGTAGTACCTATCGGGCTTAGCAGGGGCCGGAGGTAGTGAATCAGGAGCAGTACAAGCATCATTAAACGCATCATCTACAACAGAAAGAACTGGAGGTATAGCTAAAGGCCTATGTTGTGGTAAATGCAAAAAGGTTCTAAGCCTTTTTCTGGAGTCTGAAAAATCCTGGCCCTGCCACTGAAATTGTTGCCTCATAGCATGCAAGGTTTTCCCAAAGGAAAATTCCTCAGGAGGAGAGGCAGAAGGGATGGACTCTTCAGCATCAGAGTCTTCATAAGGAGAAAAAGGAGCCTCTGGAGGGTCTGTATTAGCTGAATCATCAGAGGAATCATCTGTGGAAACTGGCTCAGGGGGCTCTGCTCTAGGCCTCTTATCTGGAGGTGGGTGAGAGGCCCTGTCTGGGTGAGGTTGGGATCCCCGGATTAAAGAAATGAGATCCTCTGCTAGACTAAGCATTTGGGAACTGGAGCTAGGCCTGTGAGAGGGGGTCTTAACAGGCACAGATTTAGTAGCTTTAGCTGCTTTAGCCCTGGCAAAGGCCTTAATGGACATGGCTGCAGGTGGCCTAGCAGCTCCACGTGCAGGGGTTGAAATATCCAAGGGAATAGTGTCAGATAATTCCTGAGAAACCACAACTGCAGGTTGGATTTCAGAAGCCGATTCCACCAGGTTGGAAGAGGCCTCGGTAGAAGGTAAGCTTTCGGCTGAAGGAAGAACCGCTTGCTCGGTTTCAGCCGAAACAGAGACACTCGCGGTTGGCTTAACCGTGGTTTTGGCCGAAACCGCGGACCGCGAGTGTCGGTCCTTTTCCTTACGTTTTTTGGATATTTGCGAAGTCGGAGGATCCGACGGCATAATATAAGCAAAATCGGAGCCGAAAAACTGCTCAGCAAACTCCGACCGACGTCTAAGCGTCAGTCGGTTAAAAGAAGCACAGGCTAGACAAGCTGCTACGTCGTGGTCTGGGCCTAAACAAGGTAAGCAGTAAGAGTGGAAATCTTTATGAGGTATTTGTTTCCCACAAGTTAAACAGTTATTCACTTTTTCTGACATCGGCTGAGGCAAGAAAGAGTCCCCAACGGGGTACTTAGCTTTTTAGAAGTCTTCGGTAGTAGTAGAAGTATTCGGTAGTAGTAATCTCTGGTTCTGACCGACTGGCACTTGCGAACAGCTTCTGCTTCGGGCGCCACGCGGCAAGAAAGACTGAGGAAAATGGCGTCGGCTGATGCCTTTATACCCGAATAACTGCAGCAATGACGTCGGGTGAAGTGTGACACCAGCCGATGCCAGACCCAGACTTTGGAATCCGGCCGACCGAAGGGCTGCCTGACGACAGGACAACCCATTTGTAAGGACTGCAGAGGCATCCTTGAAGGACATCTGGGAGCCATAACTGACTCTCCGGCTGACATGGACATCCTCCAAAAAGGCCTTACTGAGACAGACACCTGGTGTCAAAGTCATGGCCTCAAGCTAAATGCCAAAAAATGTATAGTCATCCCGTTTGGGAAAAACAAAACACCCACAAATTACCACATAGGCGGCAGCCCCCTTAATACAGAAGAGGTAATAAGAGATCTGGGGACCCAGGTAGATAGTAACCTCTCCTTTGACAATCATATTGCCAAAGTAGTTAGGAAATCCTTCTATGTGGCCCATCTAATTACTAAGGGGTTCGCATCTAGAAATAAAGAGGTTATAGTGCCCCTCTACTCGTCACTCATCAGACACATCATAGAGTAAAATGCCCCATTTGGGATGTACCTCACAAGACAATTCCAACAGCTTGAAAGACCACAAAAGCACCTCACCAAGAGGATTACTGGGATCAACCATATGTCCTATGCAGCCCGACTGAAAAAACTCCGGCTGTACTCAGTGGCATATCACTTACTCAGAGGAGATCTCTGTCTGACTTACAAAGCCATGTCCAACTCAGAATTGATGGACATGCTCCACCTAAAGAAATCCAAGTCACTGCGAGCCACACGCTCTAGTGAGCTAAACCTCGCCACAACAATAAATAGAACATGCTGGAGGGATAGATTCCTGTCACAGAGACTCCCCATGCTTTGGAACAAAATTCCTAACTACATTAGGCAGAGCTCCTCACTAACACTCTTCAAGAGAAGCCTTGACGAGTGGATGGGTAACAGAAAATACATCCCTGGGATCACTTCATTGGCTCTGCTTGACAGAGGATCAGTTAATTAATCAATGGGGCGGCGAAAGCCGACACACTCTGGCTAGGCTTATAAATGCCCTCGGGCAGATAGCCTAGTACCTACCTATGAACCTACCACCTGGAAAGGAATAGGCTCAAGTCCTTCACCTGGTTTGAAATGGTGCCTGGAGGGAGGGTCCTGCTCAGTTTTCAACATCCTAGAGGGGGGGGGGGAAGGGTTCTGAGCTTACAGATAAAGGATGGGATTCAGGGACAAATCAGTAACCAGTGCAGCACTAATTAGCAGCTAAGCAAAGTGTGTGGGTATTCAAAGACAACAGACGATGAATTGTCTTCTTAACTATAAGCTGCCTCACTCAATGAACTCCTGAAGATCAACAGTGTGTGCCTGCACAATGTCTATGAACTCAACCCATAATGCAATGGTAAATCCGCAATTTTCGGTCTGATAAAGTAGCCCAGCCATCTTAGGTAGTCTAGGACAGAGTTCCCAATTACGTACCTAGGTGGATACAGCTTGGCAAATATTTATTTTTCTTTGACCACAGAAACCCAAAAGGAGGAATGTGCAGTAGATGCAGTATCTTATTTGTAAAGGTTGGTGATATTACATAGGCTGTACCATCCTGCTAATGCACCGATGCTGTAAAAGCATCATCTCTTCCGTTTTACCTCATATTTATGGCACCTCTCCTTTCTCTGCTTCACTGTAGACATCTGCTTGTTCTCTATGAGCACATTCTCTTTCCTTCTGAATTTTCAGGGAGAGTGACTGAACCCAATTAGCCCTGCAGGTGGGCCTTTCCACACCAGGAAGAGAACAACTCTGGGGTCTACAGCCTCAAAACTGCTATTCCACCCTCTAGAACAGAGAGGGGTCAGCCAAAATTAAGAAGCCCAAGGGGATGTTATTGATGGAGAGGTTCCTTTGCAGGTTGGTGCTTGAATGAGGTAAGCATCACCACCCATGTCATCCTATTCATAACTGCCCCTTCATCTTATTATCGGTTTGCTTGCTTAGCAATCAGAAAGCCATACCTCTGGCCTCTACCAAAGGTTTTCCTAGCTACAGGCAGATCTCCAGGACAGGCATGCACATTCTCCCTGGCATACTGTCAAGTACCTGAGCCATTAGTAGAACCTGGGCCATAATCAGGGCTTTATCTTTCAATACCACTGGTATGGCTTCAGCAGCATTTCTAGGGAATACAGAGGACATGACAATAGCTCAGGTACAGTGAGCCTTGGTTGAAGATGGTGGAAAACAACCCCCTGAAATGTGACAGAACCCTATGTAATCAGCAATCCACCTAGATTGGGTTATTCTGGATACTGGGAACCCTTCCTTTTTATGGACCAAAGAAAAAACAATTGGATATGTCTCCTGAAACCTCTGATCTTAGAAATATAAAACCTCAATATCTTGTGTACATCCATGCAATGCAAGATGTAATCTCCTTTGCTTGGATATCTGAGAAAACCATAGACAGACAAATGATCTGGTTCATGACAGCACAGGGGCTACTTTAGGCATGAAACTTGGGTTCTATGTAACATCACCTAGCCCTTATGAAAAGTCTATAATAGGTGGTGGTGGTGCCGACTGGTCATGTAGTTAAGACCTTTAGAAGCAGCACTTTCTAGAACAGAAATCAAGAAGCCCATAAAGGATGCTGATTTGAAAAGGCATTTGGTTAGAATCTCCAGAATGAAAGTACAGTTGTGTAAAATCTTACCATAACAATAGATGTCCTTCTCTTCTCTTCACTGCTGCAGTACTCTTAACCTTCGGGATCTCTTGCCAAGGATAGCCAAATATCTGGCCAGTATACCAAAGCCTTTAGATCTTGTATACACTGTATGTCACACACGTTCCCAGCACAGGATAAACGGCATAAAGGTGATGTATGGATGCAGTTACCCAGAACTGAATTGCCCCAAAAGAGAATAGTCTCCATAGGACAAAAAGGAATATATGCACATCCAAGGGAAGAAAATGCAGAAGGAAAAGGGGGACCCTTGGCCAGGAGGGTGATTAAATAAAAAAACAGAAGACAAAAGAGGGGGGATGGGAGCAACCAAATACTGCAACAGTAAAGAGAAGGACATCTGCTGTTATAGTAAGACTTTAACACAACTGTACTATGTCACTCTATATTCACTGTTGTAGTATTCTTAACTTTAGGGAAAGTAAAAAAGGTGAAGAAAAAGAGTGGGAGATGGAAAGCCAGGAAAAGCCCTCAACAAACCTATGTATGATGGTACTAGCAAAACCTGTTCTGGTTCTAAAAAACATATCCAGTTTAGAATGCTTAGTAAAGGTAAGCACTGAGGATCAAGCAGCAGCTTCAGTGATGGAACTGGTGTCCAAACCCATTAAGAAAGCACCAGAAGAAGCAACAGTCTTAGTGGAATGAGCTCTAGCCGAAGTAGACAAGACACCTGCCATGAAAATAACAACAAAAGGAAATGGCTTTAGATATCCAGGAGGAGATGGTTCGCTTGGAAACAGCTAAACCCAAAGTCCTGGAATGAAAAGGAACAAAAAGCTGGTCAAACTTACAAATGGTCTTAGTTTTATCCAAATAATACCAGAATTGTCTGTTCAAATAAAAGGTATGTAGGACCCTCAAACTAGCACACTGTGGAGAAGGAATAAAGGGAAGGGAGTTGAACTGCCTGAATTAAAGACAACCCATTAACAACCTTGGGCGTAAAAGAAGGATTAGTACGAAGAGACAACCTGTCTCTGTAAAAAAACAAAAAAGGAAGAATGGCTATAAGGGCCTGAAGCTCAGAAACCCTCTGAGCAGAAGTAATAGCAAGCAACAAGAAAGGCTTCCAGGTACAGTGTTGCACAGAAGCTGAAACTGCAGTCTCAAAAAAAGAGCCTGGATCAAATTTTTTCAAACGAAAATTAAAGGTCCCAAGGAGGAGGAATAGGCTTCCGTGGGGGCCGAAGGTGCAGGGCACCTTTAAGAAACTGTTTGACCTCAAAATGAGAAGCCAAAGGAGGATTCAAGGACACTGGCAGAAATAGCTGACAAATGGGTTTTTACAGAAGAATAGGCCTAGCCAGACTGCAGCAACTCACACAAATAGGAGAAGACCAGAGGAACCCCCACTGAAAAAAAGTCCTAGCTATGACTATGGCACCAGACAGAAAATCTTTTCCATTTGGCCATACAAAACTTTCTGGTTGCAGGTTTTCTTGCTTCCTGTAAAACGCTGAGTATGTACTCAGAAAAGAGGTGCCTGAAAGGGAACAAAACCCTATCATCCACAGTGTCAGTTGAAGTTTGGACACGCGAGGATGGATGAGTAACCCCTTATCCTTGTGAGGAAGTCAACCAGTGATGTAACCTGTGGTGACTGCCCCTGGTCAGATGCATTAAAAGGGCAAACCAGTCCTGTCCTGGCCAAAATGGAGTCACTAGCAAGATTTTTGCGGAGTCCAGCTGTTGGACTTTTGGAAGCAGAGGAAGGGGAAGGAAGGCATAGGGAAAAGTAGAGTTGTGTACACTTACCATAAATGTAGATGTTCGAGTGTATTCACTGTTGCAGTCATTACATTTGGGTTATCTGCTTGCAGGTAGCCCTCAGTCGGCCTGATTAACAAAGTCTTGGGTCCTGCGTTGGTTGCTATCCCTTCTTCCATGACGTCAGGTCGTCAGGGGTATAAAACATGCAGCTGACGCCATTACATCAGTTTTTCTTGCCGCAGATGTCATGTGCCCCACCTAATGGGAAGCAATTAAATATAAAAGTACAAAGATATACCTCCAACAAAAAAACATCCACACCAAAAAGGCTTTTAAGCATAGCAAAGGAAAGTAGAGGTATAGCCAAAAGAAGTTAGGGGGCTGGAGGGAGGGTAACCAGGACTGCAACAGTGAATACACTCGAACATCTACATTTAAGGTAAGTGTACACAACTGTACTATGTTCCTCATGTTTCACTGTTGCAGTCATTACATTTGGGTAGATTCCCAAAGCTATGGTTGGAAGGAGGAATTTAGATAGTACTGGGGCCAGCTATAAGGCCCTGCAAAACTGCAGTGGCAAAGCTAGCTCTGGATTTAGAGAAAATTGGCAAATGATAATGCTTGGTGAAAGTATGTACAGAACTCTGGGTAGCAGCTTCTAGGATGTCTCTGGTAGGGACGCCTCTGAGAAAGGCTGTAGAGGTAGATGCAGCCCTGGTGGAGTGAGGTCTGATCCCCTGGGGGATAGGTTTTCCATGGTCTTATAGCAGAAATGAATGCAATGGCTTATCCATTTAGAAATGGTTTGCTTTGAAATAGCCTTCCCCTCTGCCTCTGCAGCAAATGCCACCAGCAGTTGTTCAGATTTCCTTTGAGGTTTAGTCCTGTCCAAATAAAATCTAAGTTGTCTGTGCACATCTAAGGAATGCAGTATCCATTCCCCTTTATTCTGTGGATTGGGAAAGAAGGTTGGCAAATGAATGGACTGATTAAGAGCCACACTGGATACCACCTTGGGCATGAAGGATGGATTGGTTCTGAGGGACACCCTGTCCGCATGAAAGATGATGAAAGGCTCCACTGCCATAAGGGCCTGTCATTCAGATACCCTTCTTGCAGAAGTGATTGCCAAAAAGAAAGCTGTTTTCCAGGAAAGGAATTTTAAATCTGCAGTAGCTCAAAAGGAGGAAGAGTGAGTTTCTCGAAGACAAAGTTAAAGGTCCCAGGCTGGGGTTGGAGCTCTCCTGTGTGGCCTCAAATTTTTGGCCCCTTTGAGGAACTGCTTGAACAGTGGATGAGAGAGGAGGGGAGGTTCTGTGTTATAAAGAGATTAAATGGCTAAGCCGTGGATTTTAATGGAGGAAAAAGACAGGCCCTTGTAAAGCATCTCAGTTGTTGTTGTTGTTGTGTCTTTCGGCTTTTCCCGGTTAGGGGTCGCCACAGCGGAACTCCGGTCCGCTAATGATTGGCAGTAGATTTTTACATGCGGAGTTGCTGGCCCTGACGCACAACCTTCAATGAAGGTATGCCCATTCATGCATGTTTCCACACAGAAGATGCTCTAGCTGAGAATCAAACGGGACAAAGTCTTACTGTGAGGTGACAACGCTACTGCAGCACCACCACCGCAGTACTGAGTTAAGTATTGTAAAATCTGAGGTAAATTGGGCACTGCTGTGCTCATCCCTTGAGACTGGTTCCAGGCACAGAATCTTTTCCACTTTTCAGCATAAAATTTTCTAGTACTAGTACTCCTTGCCTCTAAAATGATATCCATCACAGGTTTGCTGAGGGATGGTAAAGGAGAGATTAAGTAATTAGCCAGGCTGCAAGGTTCAGTGAGGGTGCAGAATCTGGTTCTCCTGCTGAGACAGCAGTGAAGGAGTCTGAGGCAGGTGCCATGGAGATAACTGTGACACTGTGTAGGAGGGTGTACCGGTGTTGGCGCGGCCAGTCTGGAGCAATCAAAATTATTCTTGGTTTGTCCTGTTTGATTTCTAGTAGTACTTTGGACAGCAGAGGGGGGAAGGCATAGACTGACAGAGCATCCACTTTCCAGGCTTGTTTGTGGGGAGTCCTTGTGCAAAATTTGTTCAATTGGTAGTTCTGGGGAGAGGCAAACAGGTCTATATCTGGGCTCCCCCATTTGCTTGTCAACATGTTGAAAATCCTTGGTTCCAGTTTCCACTCGTGTGGGTCCATGAGGTTTCTGCTTAGTCCGTCTGCCAGTGTATTTAATTTTCCTGGCAAGAATTGAGCTTATAGGTGCACTTGGTAGATCAAGGCTGTGTTCCACAATGCCATGGCTAGTCTGCAGAGGGGGTAAGTATGTGTACCCCCTGCTTGTTTATTCACTACATAATAGTGGTGTTGTCCGTCTTTACCATTAGTTGTCCAGGAAGAAAGTGGTCCTTGAAGGCCGTCAGAGCATTCTGTACAGCTAACATTTCTTTTTCATTGATATGCAGGTGCATTTGACTTGGGTTCCATTGCCCTGAATGAACTTCTCTACCAGGTGAGCCCACCATGCATATGGAATTAGTAGAATGCAAAAGACTGCATATGAGGAAACTACAGTGGTATCTAAAAAGCCTATGGTGTCAACACTCTCAAGACTTAGAAACAATGATTCCTATCATACCTTGCCTACGCCTAGAGTTCCTTTGGTGGGCAGAGGCCTGCCACCAAAACAAGAGACTACCTTTCACACCACCCCTTGCCGTCCAAACCCTAACAACAGATGCATCAGACTATGCATAGTGGACTTGTTTGTATTTGTGGACACTTGTTTGAAGTAGGTTGTCAAATGGATTTGATTCTCTGGCGTGAGGTAAGCCATCTGGGAAGTTGTATTCAAGCTTGCTCCCAGGAATATAATCTGTTGACAGGGTACCAGGTGTGATTTATTTTCGTTTATGGTTTACCCCAGACAAGTTAGAACCCTTTGTACAAAGGCCAGATGATTCAAAAGTATGTCCTGGCTTTCTGCCTGAATTAGACAATCGTCCAGTTATGGGTATATTTGAATATTTCTTTGCCTGCAAAATGCAATAACGGGAGCTAGGCACTTTGTGAATACCCTGGGAGCAGTAGAGAAGCCAAAGGGCAGTGCAGAGAACTGTCAGTGCATGTAGCCTGCTTTGAAGCGTAGGTATCTTCTGCAAGATTCCCTGACTGGGATATGCAGGTATGCCTCTTTTAAATCTAGTGCTGTCAACCAGGCATCTTTGCCTGGTATAGGAAGTAATTGGTGAAGAGTCAGCATCTTGAATTTTGGAATCTCGAAAAAGGTGTTTAGAGTAGGGAGGTCCAGGATAGGACGCCATGAATTGTCTTTTCTGGATACGAGGAAAGGTCTCGGGTAGAAACCTTGCCCCTTTTCCGCTTCTGGTACCAGCTGAATAGCCCCCATGCTTAAAAGAGAAAGTACTTGTTTTCTGGGCCTCTGTCCACTGATTTGGGGGTAGGTCCGGCCATCTGCTTGGTGTTGGCAAAGTGTGGAAGTGAAATCTGTATCCCTGGGACACTATATTTAAAACCCATTTGTCCTGGGTAATGAGTTCCCAATTCTTTGCATGAACAGCAATTTATCCCCCAGAGGGGCAGTCAGTTGATATGTGCTTGGAAATTTTAAAAGGAAGTCATTGAGACAGTTTACCATAGGGGGGGGTCTTATTATTCCCAGATTTGGAAGTGGAGGCCCCCCACTGCTTAGTTCTGTGTGTCCCCTGGGACTGAAATCTGGGGCTTTTGCTGTGTCTGGGTTTGGCTTAAGAAGAACTGGAAGGGGCTGGAAAGGACCAATTCTTAGACGGCCAGTGCCTAATAATTTCTAGAAGGCTGAACTTGTAAAAAATCTTTAATAGTTTGCATAGATTTAGCTTTATCTTCCATCTTTTTAAAAAATTCCTCAGCCTTGTTTCCAAACAGGCGGTCCTGATTTAAAGGAGCATCCAACAATTTAGCTTTAACATAATTAGGCAAAGATTGCTCCTTAAGCCAAGTATGCCTTCTGAGCACAGACCAAGTAACAGCAGCCCTACAAGAGGCCTCTAATGAATCAAAACCACATTGCAAAGTATGTTTTCCAACTTGTTCAGTAGAATTGATTAAATCCTGTAATTCTTTATTTTCCACACAGTCAGGAATCAACACAGTCCACTAACATGTTGCCGATACTTTAACATATGAAACTGGCAGTTTAAAGCCCTAATGGCCAAGGCTGCAGAAGTGTAAACCTTCTTACCCCATCTATCCAGCGCCGTGGAGTCTCTATCAGAAGGGTTAGGATTTTTAGCAGTAGAAACCTTAATGCCCTTGGGCCCCTGTGAAATAGTCTCTGGATAGGCAATAGGATTTTTAAAAAGGAACTTTGGGACGCAGGGACCCTGTAGTATCAGTCAAGTTTTCTGGGAGCAGGAGGCAGGGAATCGGGGGCCAAACTAGATTCCGAAAAAGCATCAACAACAATGTCTAGTACAGGAGGAATAGCTAAAGGTCTATGCTGAGGTAGGAGAAGGAAATCCCTAAGCCTCTTTTTTGAATCAGAAAAATCCTGGCTTTCCCAGTGGAAATGCTCCCTTAGAGTATGTAAGGTTTCCCCAAAAGAAAAATCCTCAGGAGGAGAAGCAGAGGGAATGGAGTCCTCTGCATCAGAATCTTCATAAGTAGATGAGGGCAAATCTAGATCATCAGAAGAATCAGAAAAAACAGAATCCTGATCAAAAGATTCATAATCAACTTCAGTCCTAGGGCTCTTAGAAGGGGGGGTTGGCTACCCCTGATTAGAGTTATTAGATCTTCAGCCATTCTTATCATTTGTTTTTTAGGCATAGAGGCCTGAGCATGTGGCCTGGGCGTCAGTTTTTTAGGCATGGATCGAGATTTAGGCCTAAGCAAAGAAGGAGGTGTCGGTTTAATATGCAAGTCTGTAGGCCTGAATACACTCTCAGAAGCCGGTGCCTGCACAGCGGCTCCGGACCAATCCAAGGTAGACACATCTGCGGGGTCCATAGTTGAAGCATCTCACGGCATACCGGACTCCGAATGGGTCTCAGTAGAGGCCTGCGAATCAAAAGTAGCGGGTTATCAGGCGCTGTGAAAGCACCTCACTGAGTACCGGCGAAATGGCGACTGGCTTAGGAGAAGCATCATCGGCAGTTTTGGACCTTGGCGGCCTGTCTCTGCCTTTATCTTTGCTTTTTTCGGAATCCCGGTAGCCGGATGGCTAACCAACGACATTTCTGGATAATTAAACTGAGAACCGAAATATTTAAAGGTGAAAATATATCGTCGACGGATAGTGCGCTGATTAAATAAAGCACAAAACCGACAGCAAGGTACGATGTGGTCAGGGCCTAGGCAAGGAATAAAGTACGAATTAAAATCTTTATGAGGTATTTGCTTTCCACAAGTAATGCAATTATTAACTTTTACTGACATCGGTAAGGAGCAAGAAAAAGTTTCCCCAAAGGGGTACTTAGCTTTAGTTGAAGACTTCGGTTCTGAAACTCGAAAATGAAAATTTCAGGAGTCGGCCGACCGGCACTTGCAAACTGCTTCTGCTTCGGGCACCGCACGGCAAGAAAGACTGGGGTAATGGCGTTTGCTGCATGTTTTATACCCCTGACATCATTGGAAGATGGGACAGCAACCAACGCAGGACCCAAGACTTTGTTAATCAGGCCGACTGAGGGCTACCTGCAAGCAGATAACCCAAATGTAATGACTGCAACATTGAAACATGAAGAACATCATCCCCTTCCAAGGAAAAGAAAGGGCATCTATCTTCCATGCCAGATGGCATGGCACTCTGGAACAGAGGGGAGGCAAAAGGATCTCTCAAGTGCTAAGGCTCTGTGGGACAGGGAAGGCTCTGAAAGCTTCAAAGATGAGCCAGGCCTCCTGGGCCGCAGCCACTTGAAGCCAACTGGATCAGATATGCAGGTGGAGTTGACGAAGACCAGGGCTTCAGATCACATGCAGACAACCCCTGGGAAATGCACAGATCCAAAAGACTCTATGTCCAAGGGTCGGGTCGGGTCAGGTCAGAGAAGGAGCAATGATATGATGAGGGGATGGGGCCCAGGCCTACAGCACCAACAAGGGTCAGAGCAGAGGGAACCCTCAATTCTATTTGGGTCCTGAGGAACTTCCTCCTCATTCTATCCACATCCACCTTGAAAAGGATCTTGGAGGACTGAAGACACTGGAGAGATGAAGAAGTGGAAAAAGGTCTTGATGTACGATGAAGGGGTCTGTCCCGAAGAAAGGGGACCACAGTCCCAGTAAGACCAACTCAGGGGAGAAGTGCAGTTCTGGCCAAGGAGGAGCCAAGAAAGACAGGACCAGACACTGGAGTCGGATCTAATGTTTCAGGAACCTTAGGGGCCCAACCTGAGGAAGCTGAATAATTCAGTGACCTCTTTTTAGATTCTCTTGTCTTTTCTTTCTCTTTTGGCTTGTCTAGAATTTTTTGCCTTTGATCTTTTTCAGAAAACTTTTCCACAGAAGAAGACACATCAGAAGAAGCAGTGTGTGGAAGGGAAACTTCTCCTGCACTAGCAGGGAGAAGTCCCTAAATAACTAACTTATTCCTCCTTTCTACCAAGGCTTGGTAGCCAAAAGCAGTACAAATAGAGCATCGCTAATCCAGATGATCAGACCGTAGACAGTAAATGCACTTGGAATGTGCATCAGAGTTAGGAATCTTATGGCCACAGGACACGCATTTTTTTGAAGGGCTTTTCTGCCATGACATCGAAGAAAAGGTGAAACACCACACAAGTAATCAGCACAGAGTAAAACTACACAACTAATAAACTACTCATACCAAGACACTAAACTAAGCAATGAAAAGATAAACTAGTTATGGGTTAGGGGAACCCTAGAGAAGAGATAAACAGGTGCCAAGAAGGCAACAACCAAGTTCTAAGGTTTTAAGTTTTTTATAAAATAAAAGGGAGCCTCACAAACATCCAAAAACATTTATCACTTAGCTGAAAATACCTGCCTGAGCAATGGAGATCATGGGTAACAGGAGGAGCCTGAGCTTTGAATCCTAGACATCAGTGAGGCAGAAGTCAGATCTGATGACCCATCTATTGAGGAACAGACAGAAGAGACAACATCAGAACTATTCCCTGTATACAGGCACAAAAGTAATACCTTCATCCCAGCAATCAGAGAATGTTGTAAGGCTGAACTTAGATTTTAAGCCGATACATCCAGATTCCAGCAGTTCTCAGAATGTTTTTCCTGATGGGTCAAAGTCATACACGGAAACGCAGCAGGCAGTGGAAGAACCAGCAAGCTGATGGGAATCACCTTTTTCAGCCTACCTCCAGTAAAGAGAGCCAGAGACAGACTATGCCAGTAAAGCCATTCCAATTGTTGCAAAGACAAATGTGTGAAAGAGAGAGAAGACCAGGAACTAACCAGAAGAATAAGGAGAATTTTAGATTTTAGATTCAAATTTAATGCCAGCCAGAGCTAGAGTAGTGAAGATCAGCAGGAAGATCGAAAATAAAGTGAACATTGTAAAAAAGAAAAGAAAAACTGCAGGGTATTAATTCCATTACACTGTAGTTAAGCATCTGGATTGCTGAGGCAGGAAATACAATGCAAGGAGGACTGAACTATATTGAATGTGTTAACAGACATATGAATCCCACTATGTGCTTTGGCCACAGAGGAAAAAAAGGATATGAAAAAAGTGACAAAAAAAAAGTTTCAAAAATTCTACTTTTTTTTAATTTAAATTGCATGTTACCCTTGTCAAACTATCACAAAATAGGGCATGGTAAGTATCATAATTGCCATGTATCTAAGAGGGAAGGATGCTTTGAGTGCTTGCAAAATAAATTATGCAATAACTGGATACAAAAGTAATCAGAAGTATAATACGCCAGCAGTTACACTGCACACACAAAACAGTCGTGTTACTGCAGCTTTGTGTGGTGAACTTGTTGAGATGAAATGAACAGTTCAAAAGATCAAAATATAACAGTTTATATAAGAAGCAAAAAGGTTCCACATACAGATTTAGGAGACAACAGTCTGGGTTTCCAAGTTAAACTGCTAAAATGAGAGGAAGTTATGAATCTGTGATAAATGTTCATCTTTGAGGGCATCTGCAATCAGATGCACTCGAGATAAGGGAGGCAGCAATCAGAAAGACTAGACAGCGTTTTGACATTTTCAGTTGTTCCCTGAGAGAGAAAAAATTAAATTCAAAAGGACAGTAGAATGGAGGTTACTGAAAAAAGAAAACAGAACTAAAAGTAAGGAGGAAATTTATTTCTAAATGCAAACACTGTCCAAGTTTGGTTGCAGTATGAAAAAACAATGAATAAAAAGTTATGACATTAATTTATTGGCAAAAAGTAACTCATTTTTTTTTTTACAGCTAATAAAAATTAATGTTTGACTAAATGTATGCAAGTGAATTTCTATGCCAGGCAGTGAAATAATTATTAGACAGTAACAGACAGCTATAATCTTTATAATACCGCAGGTAAAATAATCATGCATTATACCATGAATTGTATTAACATTTTGCTAGATAAAGCCTGCATGAGCTGCCATCAAACTGAAGCACTACTCTGGAAAGGATACATGCTTTGCCTTTAAAATGTATACAGGTCTGTGTGGTGTATGTGTGACAAAGTGAGATGAATTACAACAACATAAAAAGGTTAACACGAGTTTTAAAAAAGGAGAAATTTATATATATACACATCTATATATATATATATATATATATATATATATATGTATATATACATACATACATACACATCTATATATATATATATATATATATATATATATATATATATATATATATACACACACACACACACACACACACACACACACACACACACACACACATACGGTCGTATTATCGCAAACAGATTTTCGCAGTTGCGAATTTAGTCCCATATCTGAGACAGCAGGTCTATTAAGCTGGAAAAGGGAGTGTAAGTTAGTAAGTTAAATTGTGGCACACAAGGTTTTGAGGCAGGGAGAGGACTAACTGCCAAATTTTGGGAGTCCTGACTGGCATGTCTCACTTTGCCAGTGAACTACATACTGCTGTATGCAGCACATGGTAGATCCTGCCTTCCTGATTACAAGCGCAATATAGGCTAAGTTAATCGGGAATATACCATCCTTATGTTCATGGCCAGTACTCAGATTTTATTTTCATCTGAAAGATTTTGACCGGCTATCTCGATGTTTTTGTCCCACGTAGCAAACGTGCAGGTTGTAAGGTTTTACTTTTCCTGAAACAGTCTTTCGCGCTTCTGCATTTTCACATGAAAATTTCACACCCCCTGCTTTCTGTGATGTGTGTGTTTAATAATAACTGAATCACGTCTGTAGGTGTTACCTTTCTCCCCCTTTTTGAATGGTGTGTGAACTGTCAGTTGCTTTTTACCCCTTTTGGGCTGCTAGCTCTGGGGAAGGGAATATATGCTGCAGACGCGGCTCTGCTGTGTTGCTTGCACACACAACAGGACTTGGAAAAGCACCAAGACTGACATGGTGTCGGGAAATGGCATAGGTTCAAACAAGCAGTCATTTTTCTAGTACTACACAATTCCTACCTCAACAAAGTGTTTTTTTTTTTTTTTTTTTTTTTTACAGATAACATTCCCTGTGTGATTCTGCATACATTTCTGGTTACAGTCACACACCGGGAAGCAAACCGTATTATCGCAAAAATCTGGTTGCGATAATACGCAAGTACCACACATACATACATATATATATATATATATAGATATATATATATATATTCACCAGACAATCTCGAAAAACTGAAATGTCGAATTTCAGTATTTCAAGACTGTAAAGTCGAAATTCCACATACCCAAAAACCCACAACCGCAAAAAACAAAATTGCAACCACACACACACAACTACACAAACAAACTCAGATACACCTACCTAACTACACTACAACAAAACAACACACACAAACACAACACAACATACAAACACACCTACCCTACCTATAAGAAGGGGGACAGGCCCCCGGAACCCCCCACACCCCCCTACTCATATATACTAACTCCGAGATTGCACTAAATACACAAAAAAACACAACTACACACACACACACACACACACACACACACACTAAAATCCCTATCCAATACCCTTACGTAAACACCACTTACCTGAATCCCCAGCTAAATCCACAAACCGCAACGTACGTCACGAACGCGACACCATGACAGCAGATTCAACATTTCTGCATTTGAGATAGTGCAGTTTCGCGTAACTGCACTTTTGACTATTCAGTCTCGAAATACTGAAATTCGACATTTCGAGATTGTCTAGTGAACCCATATAGATTATATTATGCATATATATATATATATATATATATATATATATATACACACACACACACACACACACACACACACACACACGTCATACCTGCCAGCTGCAACTGTGATTGTGTAACCTACCTGATGGAACATTGTGCAATAAAAAAAAACGTATTATTACTAATAGTAAGGCTTATTTGATAGAATGTCTGCACTGCCAGCATTAACACTGTATGTAAATGGCAATGCTGGAAGAGATAAAAGGTAAAGGGCAATGATCTATGCTAAGTAGTATAGGGTCCGAACAGCGCTACTACAAGAAATGTACCTGGCAAGAATGAACATACAAAATTGACGAGACAAGGATTTCAGGAATGATATTCCGCAGCACATGAGGGATAAAGGAAGACAGGACTAATTACACAGGTAGAGAGAGGGGCTGTAATAATGAAAGAAAAAGATGATAATGGTAGATTTGTGGCAGTGACAAGTTACTAGCAAAGGAGGTTTACTAGGGCACATGTTTATATTCCACCTCATACAAATATGGTTGAGCTGAGAAGGATACTGAAGGAAGTAAGATTTCAATCAAGGTACTTTAAATTATGGGTAGTAAATGGAATTTGAGTTGTATTAGTGAGGCTGTATCAAGTTGGCCTAGATGGGAATTTTGAACAAGAGATGGCATATTTTTAAAAAATACATCTGTGAAAGTATTTCATTTGGGGAATATGATTTAAGCACTGTGTGCTCAAACAGAATTTACATATTATTCTCCACAATAGGTTGGAAAGAAAATATATACAGCAGGAGAATCCTAATTTGTTTGAAAGCAAGGAGATCACAGCTGTAAACCTCTTAGCACAAGAAACCTGGACAAAGTGAAAAATAATGGGGGGACAAAGGCCAAGAAATAGGGACAAATTTTAAATATAGCACTTACAAACATACTTGCTAGAATAAAAGTTTTGAGTTTCCATGCATTTTCTGAACATATAAAGTCTGAAACTCAAATGTCTGTCCTTACTTAGTGAATTTAATCTTAACTGATTATTTCAAAGATCCACAATTTTTATGAGGAACACATCAAAAATATGAGGCAAAAATCTGGACGTTCTGTGAAAATCTGGGCAGCTGATGACACATATGATGGACACTCAAATGTACCTAACCATGTCTTTGCGAGGACTACAACACAGATATAGGGTAATAAATAGAAGGAAATTTAAGAAAGGGATAACATTTAAAATTTAAGAGCTGCTACAGGATAAACTATCACTCAGGACAATTAAGAATGGATTTCAAAAATATAACAAAAAATGAGGAGGAAAAGATGGAAAAGTAAAATATAAAATATTTTGAAGTGTTGGCAAAAGATCAATCACTGCAGAATTAAAAAGGGAAATATTTCAGAACAGGAGGAGAAACCGCAGAGTGCTGAGGAAAGAATAAATGAAAATTTAAATAATATATGTGACAAATTGCTGTTAAACAGCTATTTTTGACTAGATTCTCAATGTGCAGAAATTTGGAAGAGAAAGCAGAAAGAGTGGTGTCAAAAAGTACAGTTGTGTACACTTACCATACATGCAGATGTTACGAGTGTATTCACTTGTTGCAGTCATCACATTTGTGTTATCTGCTTGCAGGTAGCCCTCAGCCGGCCTGAATACCAGAGTCTTGGATTCCTGCTTTTGATGCTCTCTCTTCTTCCATGACGTCAGGTCGTCAGGGGTATAAAACATGCGGCCGACACTATTACATAAGTTTTTCTTGCCCCAGATGTCAGGTGCCCCCACAGTAGGAAGCAATTGTATGTTATGGTACCACTCCTTCAAAAAGTAAATACACCAGAAAGCTTAAATACACCAAAGAAGAAGGAAAGGTAGAGCCAAGAGAAGTCAGGGGGCTGGAGGAAGGGTAACCAGGACTGCAGCAGTGAATACACTAGAACATCTACATTTATGGTAAGTGTACACAACTGTACTATGTTCTTCGTGTTTCACTGTTGCAATCATTACATTTGGGTAGAATCCCAAAGCTATGGTTGGGAGGATGGAATTATACAGCATTAGGAGTAGCTATAAGGCCCTGCAGGACAGCAGCGGCAAAGCCTGCTCTGGATTTAGAAAAGAGAGGTAAATGGTAATGTTTGGTGAACGTATGAACTGAGATCCAAGTAGCAGCTTCTAGAATGTCTCTGGTAGGAACCCCTCTGAGAAAAGCTACAGACGTAGATGCAGCCCTGGTGGAATGGGATCTGATCCCCTCAGGGACAGGTTTAACATGGTGCATGCAGCAGAAACAAATACAATGGCTTATCCATTTTGAAATAGTCTGCTTTGAAATAGCCTTTCCCTCTGCCCCTGCAGCAAATGCTACCAGTAGTTGCTCAGACTTTCTTAGAGATTTTGTCATGTTTAAGTAGAATCTTAGTTGTCTGTGTACATCCAATGAGTGCAGAATCCGCTCCCCCTTGTTCTGCGGATTTGGGAAAAAAGTTGGCAGATGAATGGTCTGATTTAGAGCCACACTGGATACCACCTTAGGCACAAAAGATGGACTGGTCCTGAGGGCCACCCTGTCTGGATAAAAGATAATGAAAGGCTCCACTGCCATGAGAGCCTGTAGTTCTGAAATCATTCTAGCTGAAGTGACTGCTAAAAGAAAGGCTGTCTTCCAAGAGAGAAATTTTATGTCTGCAGTAGCAGCTGGCTCAAAAGGAGGTAGGCTGAGTTTTTCAAGCACAAAATTCAGGTCCCATGCAGGAGTTGGTGCTCTTCTGGGAGGTCTCAAATTTTTGGCCCCTCTGACGTACTGCTTTAGCAGGGGATGAGAGAAGAAGTGTGTTGTAATGAGCCAAAATGGCAGAGGCATGGATTTTTATAGAAGAAAAAGGATAGGCCCTTGTGAAGCATCTCAGTTAAATATTGCAGAATCTGAGGAATATTGGGCATTGCTGTGTTTATTCTGTGCGCTTGTTTCCAGGCACGGAATCTTTTCCATTTGTCAGCATAAGATTTTCTAGTACTAGGCCTTCTTGCCTCCAAAATTACATCCATCACAGGTTTACTGAGAGATGTGACTGGTGAAATTAGTTGATTAGCCATGCTGCAAGATTCCGAGTTTGGAGCAGAGTGTGCAGAATTTGATAGTTCTGCTGAGACAGGAGATGAGGTGTCTGAGGCAGGTACGACATATTGCGTAAAAGCGGGTACCAGTGTTGGCGAGGCCAGTCTGGAGAAATCAGAATCATTTTCGGTTTTTCCTGCCTGACTTTTAGTAAAACCTTGGAGAGCAGAGGCAGAGGGGGAAAGGCACTGACTGATAGGTTTTTCCAGGTGAAGGATAGAGCATCCACTTTCCAAGCTTTTTGTGATGGATTCTTGTGCAAAATTTGTCCAACTGATAGTTTTGGGGAGAGGCACAAAGATCTATGTCTGGGCTCCCCCATCTTTGTGTCAACATGCTGAAGATTTCTGGATCCAGTTTCCATTCGTTTGGGTCCATAAGGTTTCTGCTTAGTTCGTCTGCCAGAGTATTTTGTTTTCCTGGCAGGAATTCAGCTTGTAGATGTATTTGGTAAGTCAAGGTTGTGTTCCACAAGGCCATGGCTAGTGTGCAAAGGGGGTAGGAGTGGGTACCCCCCCTGCTTGTTTATGTACCACAAACAGTGGTGTTGTCCGTATTTCTAAGTAGTTGTCCTGGATGAAGAAAGTCCTTGAAGGCTGTCAGAGCATTCTGTACAGCTAGCATTTCTTTCTGGTTGATATGTAGGTGCGTTTGATTTGGGCTCCAGTCGCCCTGAATGCATCGCCCTGCCAGACGGGCCCCCCAAGAATAGTCTGATGTGTCTGTAGTCAGGGTTTGGGTGGCAGGGGGTAGAATGAATGACAGTCCCTTGATTTGGTGACAGGCCTCTGCCCACCATAGGAACTCCTGTTGCAGGCATGGAATGAGAGGAATCATTGTTTACAGGCTGTGACAATGTTGACTCCATAAGCTCTTTAGGTAGCCTTGAAGTTTCCTCATATGCAGTCTTGCATATGGAATTAGTAGAATGCAGGAAGCCATGAACCCCAAAGCCTGCAGAATTTGTCTTGCAGATATCTGGATTTTTATGGCCACTTGTTTGAAGTATGTCATCAATTGAATTTGTTTGTCTGGCGTGAGGTAAGCCATCTGGGCAGTTGTATTCAAGCTTGCACCCGGGAATGTTATTGAGAGGGTACCAGTTGTGATTTATTTTCGTTTATGGTGTACCCTAGGCATGTTAGAATCCTTTTTACAAACGCCAGATGTTGTAGAAGAGTGTCCTTTTCTGCCTGAATTAGACAATCGTCCAGATAAGGATAAATTTGAATGTTTCTTTGTCTGAAAAATGCAATCACTGGTGCCAGGCACTTTGTGAAGTGCCTGGGCGCAGTAGATAAGCCAAAGGGCAGTGCAGAGAAAGTACAGTTGTGTACACTTACCATAAATGTAGATGTTCGAGTGTATTCACTGTTGCAGTCATTACATTTGGGTTATCCTGCTGGCAGGTTGCCCTCAGTCGGCCTGAATTCCAAAGTCTTGAGTCCTGCGTCGGTTGCTGTCGCTCTTCCCCTGACATCAGGTCATCAGGGGTATAAAAGATGCAGCCGACACCATTTTCTTCAGTTTGTCTTGCCCCAGATGTCAGGTGCCCCCAAAAGGTTAGGCTAAAAATATGTAAATAAAACACACATGCACCAAAAATAAGCTTTACCTTCATCTATAAGCAAATACACCACATAGATTGTAAACATTAGAGAAGTAAAGATAAGTTCAGGCAACAATAAAGGGGATGGCGGGAGGGTAACCTGGACTGCAAAAGTGAATACACTTGAACATCTACATTTATGGTAAGTGTATACAACTGTACTATGTTCTTCATGTTTCACTGTTGCAGTCATTACATTTGGGTTGAGTCCCAAAGCTATGGTTGGGGGGCTGGAGATAAACAGCATTAGGAGCGGCTATGAGGCCCTGCAGAACTGCAGTGGCAAAGCCTGCCCTGGATTTAGAGTAAAGAGGCAGATTGTAATGTTTTGTAAAGGTATGCACTGAACTCCAAGTAGCAGCCTCTAAAATGTCTTGGGTTGGTACTTCCCTGAGAAAGGCTGCAGACGTGGCTGCAGCTCTGGGTGAATGCGGCCTAATGCCATTAGGCACTGGTTTGCCATGCTGTGAGTAGCAGAAATGAATGCAGTGACCTATCCACGTTCAAATAGTCTGCTTGGAGATGGCCTTTCCTTGTGATGCTGCGGCATATGCCACTAGTACTTGTTCTGTCTTTCTGAAAACTTTAGTTTTGTCCAAGTAGGATCTAAGTTGTCTGTGTACGTCCAAAGAATGCAGAATTTTCTCCCCCTTGTTCTGTGGATTTGGATAAAATGTTGGCAAATGAATAGTTTAGTTAAGGGCTACACTGGATACCACCTTAGGCATAAACGTAGGGTTTGTTCTCAGAGAGACCCTGTCTGGATAAAAAATGATAAAGGGTTCCACAGCCATGAGAGCCTGTAGCTCTGAAACTCGTCTTACAGAAGTTACTGCTAGGAGCAGAGCTGTTTTCCAAGATAAGAACTTTATATCTGCAATAGCAGCTGGCTCAAAAGGAGGTAAGGTGAGTTTTTCCAAGACATAATTGAGGTCCCATGCAGGTATTGGCATTCTCCTTGGAGGCCTCAAGTTTTTGGCTCCTCTGAGGTACTGCCTTAATAAAGGATGACTAAAGAGTGGTAGCCTGTATTGTAATGAGCCGAAATGGCAGAGGCATGGATTTTAATTGATGAAAAAGATGGGCCTTTGTCCAGCATCTCAGTTAAGTATTGCAAAATCTAAGGAATATTTGGGACAGCTGTATCAGTTCCTTGAGCTTGGTTCCAAGCACTAAATCCCTTCCACTTCCCAGCACAGGATTTTCTAGTACTAGGCCTTCTGGCTTCTAAAATGACATCCATCACAGCTTTACTGAGAGGTGTGGTTTGTATGGCTACATTATCCACCATGCTGCCAGGTTTAGGGTCCTGAGTTGGCTGTGCAGAATCTGATTGTTTTGCTGGGACAGTAGATGAGGTATTTGAGGTAAGGTCCAGGCTGGGCATTGGGACAAGTTCCTTAAGCTCAGATACCAGTACTGGCGTGGCCAGTCTGGGGCAATCAGAATCATTTTTGGTTTCTCCTGTCTGACCTTTAGGAGTACCTTGGGGAGGAAAGGCAGTGGAGGAAAGGCATATACTGATAGGTTTGTCTAGCTGAAAGATAAGGCATCCACTTTCCAAGCTTGTCCGTGATAAGCCCTTGTGCAGAATCTTTTTAGTTGATTGTTGTGAGGAGAGGCAAATAGGTCTATGTCAGGACGTCCTCATTTCTTTGTTATCATGCTGAAGACTTGTGGATCCAGCTGCCACTCGTGGGGATCCATGAGGTTTCTGCTTAGTTCATCTGCCAGAGTATTTTCCTTTCCTGGCAGGAATTGTGCCTGCAGATGAACTTGGTAAGTCAATGCTGTGTCCCATAAAGCCATGGCTAATCTGCAAAGGGGGTAAGAATGAGTGCCCCCTGCTTGTTTATGTACCACATGACCGTGGTGTTGTCTGTCTTTATCAGAAGTTGTCCCAAATGAAGTAGGTCCTTGAAGGCTGTCAGGACATTTTGAACAGCTAGCATCTCTTTTTGATTGATATGTAGATGCTTTTGGTTTGTGGACCAGGTGCCCTGAATGCCTCTTCCTGCCATGTGTGCCCCCCAGACATAATCTGATGCATCCGTCGTTAGGCTCTGCCTGGGTGGGGGTAGTGAAAATGGCTGTCCCTTGTTTTGGAGACAAGCCTTTGTCCACCATTGAAACTCCTGTTGCAGGCAAGGAATGAGAGTAATCATTGTTTCCAGGCTGTGGCAATGTTGTGTCCAGACACTTTTTAGGTACCACTGAATTTTCCTCATATGCAGCCTTGCATATGGAATTAGTAAGATGCAGGATGCCATGAAGCACAAAGCCTGCAGAATTTTTCTTGCAGATAACTGGGCCTTTGTTGCCATTTCCTTGAAATAGGTAGTCAGTTGCCTTTGTTTGTCTGGAGTGAGATAAGCCATCCGGGGCAGTTGTATTTAAGCTTGCACCCAGGAATCTTATCTCTTGAGAGGGTACTAGTTTTGATTTCTTTTTGTTGACTGTATACCCTAGGCATGTTAAAAGTATTTGCACAAACGTCAGATGCTGTAGTAGAATGTCCTTGTTCTCTGCTTGTATGCGGCAGTCATTCAAGTAAGGATATATTTGTATTCCTCTTTGTCTGCAGTAAGCAATTACTGGTGCCAGGCACTTTGTGAAGACCCTGGGCGCAGTAGATAAGCCAAAGGGCAGTGCAGAGAATTGGTAATGCTTTGAGCCAGCCTTGAATCTGAGGTATCGTCTGCATGATTGTCTGATTGGGACATGCAGGTATGCCTCTTTTAGGTCTAAAGTAACGAGCCAAGCCTTGCTGCCCAGCATGGGCAGGAGCTGCTGCAAGGTCAACATCTTAAATTTTGGTATATCCAGGAAAGTGTTTAGAATAGATAGGTCCAGTATTGGTCTCCATGCTTTGTCCTTTCTGGATACCAAGAACAGTCGAGTAAAATCCTTGTCCCTGCTCTTGCTGTGGCACTTGTTGAATAGCCCTCATGTCCAGGAGAGCTGCAACTTGTTTTTGAGGCTCTGCCCATTGATTTTTTGGCAGGTCTGGCCATCTGTTTGCCCTTGGCAGGGTATGGAAGTGAAACTTGTAGCCTTGTGACACTATATCTAGAAACTATTTGTCCTGGGTTATAATGTGTCAATTATGAGAATAAAGTGCTAGTTTTCCCCCTAAGGGTGCTGCCAGAAGATAAGTGCTTGGTGCAGGCAGGGGGAAGTCATTGGGACTGTTTCCTGTATGGTTGTGATTTGTCTTCTCCACCTTTGGAGGTAGAAGCACCCCATTGCTTAGACCTTTAGGAACCTTGTGGCTGTGCTCTGCCTCTAGGGCATCTGGATCTGCCCCTTTGAGGTCTGTCTGAGACTGGAAAGGACACATTCTTTATAGGCCAGTGTCTGCTAAATCTAGGTGGCTGTACCTGTAAGAAATCCTTGACCGTTTGCATAGATTTAGCTTTGTCCTCCATTTTCTTTAACACCTCTTCTGCCTTAACACCAAACAAGTTATCATGTTGTAATGGAGCATCTAATTTTGCTTTAACATGATCAGGTAGAGTTTGTTCCTTTAACCAAGCATGTCTCCTAATGACAGAACCCGTAACAGCGGCCCTGCAGGCAGCCTCCAGAGAATCAAAACTACATTGCAACGTATGCTTTCCAACTTGTTCAGCTGCATGCAATAAATCCTACATTTCTTTGTTTTCTGCACATTCAGAATTTACCATCATTTTCTGTTTAAGCAGTGACATGATATATTGCTGATATTTGAGCATATGAAACTGGCAATTTAAGGCCCTTATAGCTATGGTAGCAGATGTGTAAATCTTTTTTCCCCATCTATCCAGTGCCCTAGAATCCCTGTCAGAGGGGGTAGGGTTTTTTGCAGTGGAAGCCTTGACCCCTTTGGGACCCTGAGAAATAGTTTCTGGGTCTGCAGTAGGGTTTTTGAAAAGGAATTTATGAGAGTCAGGGACCCTGTAGTATCTGTCCGGCTTAACAGGAGCTGGAGGTAAGGAGTCAGGGGTCAGACTAAACTCTGAGAACACATCAAGTACAATGTCTAACACAGGTGGAATAGCTAGAGGCCTGTGTTGAGGTAGTAAAAGGAAGTCTCTGAGCCTCCTTTTAGATTCTGAAACATCTTGGCTCTCCCAGTGGAAGTGCTCTCTCATGGTATGCAAGGTTTCCCCAAAAGAGTAGTCCTCAGGAGGAGAAGCTGAAGGAACTGATTCTTCAGCATCAGAATCCTCATGGGGAGAAGAGAATATTCCTGATCAGAAGAGGAATCAAAAGAACTGGAAACCTGATCTGAAGATTCATACTCTGTCTCTTGCCTAGGCTTCTTATCAGGAGGGGGATGGGAACCCCCGATCAAGGTAAGTAAGTCTTCGGCCATTTTGAGCATCTGTTTTTTGGGCATAGAGGCCTGTCCATGTGGCTGGTGAACTTGTTTCTTTGCCATTAAAGGTGTTTTAGTCTTTGCCTTTGAAGTAGGTTTAATATACAATTGTTTAGGTCTGAATACACCCTCAGAAGCCGATGCCTGCTCAGCGGCTCCGGACCCATCTGAGGGAATAATTTCCGAGGCCCCAATACCTTGGGTTTCCAGCGGCCTGGCCGACTACATATGGGAGTCTGTAGCGGCCTGCGACTCTAAAGTAGCGGGCGTCAGGGGCTGCGAAAGCGCCTCACTGAGAACCGGCGACTTACTTAGGAGAAGCTTCGTCGTCGGTTTTGGACCTCGGTTCCCTGTCTTTTTCTTTGCGTATTTTGTGAACTCTGGTAGTCGGGTGGCTATCAGACATTGTATAATTAAATCTTCGCCCAAAATTGCTTAATGCAAAATCGTACAGACGCTTAATAGTGCATTGTTTAAATCTAGCACAAAACCGACAACTAGAAACGTCGTGGTCAGAGCCCAGGCAAGGAATACAGTAAGAATGAAGTCCTTATGATGTATTTGCTTCCCACAAGAAATACAATTATTAACTTTTTCTGACATCGGACTGGAGCAAGAAAAAAAGTTTCCCCAACGGGGAACTTAGCTTTTAATGAAGACTTCGGATCCGAAACTCGAACACGAAAATCTCAGGAATCGGCCGACCGGCACTTGCAAACTGCTTCTGCTTCGGGCACCGCGCGGCAAGAAAGACTGAAGAAAATGGCGTTGGCTGCATCTTTTATACCCCTGACGTCAGGGAAGAAGCGACAGCAACCGACGCAGGACCCAAGACTTTGGAATTCAGGCTGACTGAGGGCAACCTGCCAGCAGGATAACCCAAATGTAATGACTGCAACAGTGAAACATGAAGAACATCTGGTAATGCAAATAGCCTGCTTTGAAGCGGAGGTATCTTCTGCAAGATTCCCTGAGTGGGATATACAGGTAAGCCTCTTTTAAGTCTAGAGTTACCAACCAGGCATCCTTGCCTATCATAGGCAGTAACTGTTGTAGAGTCAGCATCTTGAATTTTGGAATGTCCAGGAAGGTATTTAGAATGGATAAGTCCAGAATTGGACGCCATGATTTGTCTTTTCTGGGTACCAGGAAAAGTCTTGAATAAAAACCTGGTCCTTTTTCCTTTTCTGGTACTGGTTGAATAGCCCCCATATCCAAGAGGGATATAACTTGTTTCTGGGCCTCTGTCCACTGATTCGGAGGCATATTTGGCCATCCGTTTGGAAATGGCAACGTGTGGAAATGAAATATGTATCCCTGGGATACAATATTTAAGACCCATTTGTCCTGGGTAATTAGATGCCAATTTTGAGCATGAAGTGCTAGTTTTCCCCCCAAAGGGGCTGTCAAAAGATATGTGCTTGGAAATGGCAGAGGAAAGTCATTGAGACTGTTTACTGTAGGGGGGGGGGGGGCTTGCTACTTCCAGATTTGGAGCTGGAGGCACCCCACTGCTTTGTTCTGTAAGTTCCTTGTGACTGAAACCTGGAGCCTTTGGAGTGTCTGGGTTTGACCTGAGCGGCTCTGTTGGGTACTGGAAAGGACCAATTCTTAGTAGGCCAGTGCCTACTGAACCTGAGTGGCTGCACTTGCAGGAATCTTTTACAGTTTGCATAGATTTAGCTTTATCTTCCATCCTTTTCAAAACTTTTTCTGTCTTATTACCAAATAGACTGTCCTGTTGTAAAGGAACATCCAACAATTTAGCTTTAACATGATCAGGCAGATTTTGCTCCTTGAGCCAAGCATGCCTTCTTATCACAGATCCAGTTATGGCGTCCCTGCAGGAGGCCTCCAAGGAATCAAAACCACATTGCAAAGTATGCTTTCCAACTTGTTCAGCTGAATGCAATAAATCCTGTAACTCTATTTTCCACACAGTCAGAAATCACCATCATTTTCTGTTTAAGTAAGCCCATGACATGCTGGTGATATTTAAACATATGAAATTGACAGTTTAAAGCCCTGATTGCCAGGGTTGCAGATGTGTAAACCTTCTTACCCCATCTATCCAGCGCCCTGGAGTCTCTATCAGAGGGGGCTGGATTTTTAGCAGTAGAAGCCTTAACACCCTTGGGACCCTGAGAAATTGTTTCAGGATCAGCAGTGGGGTTTTTGAAAAGAAACTTATGGGAGTCAGGAACCCTGTAATATCTGTCTGCCTTACTAGGAGCCGGCGGCAGGGAATCAGGAGCCATGCTGGATTCTAAGAAAACATCACCAACAATGTCTAAAAAGTACAGTTGTGTACCTACCATAAATGTAGATGTTCGAGTGTATTCACTGTTGCAGTCATTACTCTTGGGTTATCCTGCTGGCAGGCTACCCTCAGTAGGCCAGAATTCCAAAGTCTTGGTCCAGCGTCGGTTGCTGTCGCCTCTTCCCTGATGTCAGTGCGCCAGGTGTATAAAAGATGCAGCCAACGCCATTTTCTTCAGTTTTTCTTGCCCCAGATGTCAGGTGTCCCCAAATTGGTAGGCTGAAAAATATGCCAATAAAAATACATGCACAAAAATAACATTTCCTTCATCTACAAGCAAATACACCAAATAGGTTGTATAGGATAGAGAAGTGCAGATAAGCCCCTGCAAAGAAAAGGGGGATGGTGGGTGGGTAACCTGGACTGCAACAGTGAATACACTCGAACATCTACATTTATGGTAGGTACACAACTGTACTATGTTCATCGTGTTTCACTGTTGCAGTCATTACTCTTGGGTTGAATCCCAAAGCTGAGGAAGGGTGGCTGGGCTAAATAGGATTAGGAGAGGCTATGAGGCCCTGCAGAACTGCAGTGGCAAAGCCTGCTCTGGACTTAAAGAGGTAAGTGGTAGTGCTTTGTGAAGGTGTGCATTGAACTCCAAGTTGCAGCCTCTAAGATATCTTTGGTTGGTACTCCTCTGAGGAAGGCTGCTGAAGTGGCTGCTGTGCTGGTGGAATGAGGCCTAATATCCTTAGGCACTGATTTGCCATGTTGAAAACAGCAGAAACGGATGCAATGGCCTATCCATTTAGAAATAGTCTGTTTTGAGATAGCCTTTCCTTGTGATCCTGCAGCATATGACACTAAAAGTTGCTCAATCTTTCTGAAAGTTTTAGTTCTATCCAAGTAGAAGCATAACTGCCTGTGTATGTCCAAAGAATGCAGAATTTTCTCACCCTTGTTCTGTGGATTAGGATAAAAGGTAGGCAAGTGAATGGTTTGGTTAAGGGCCACACTGGACACCACATTAGGCATAAATGTAGGGTTTGTCCTCAGAGAAACCCTGTCTGGATGAAAAATGATGAAAGGTTCCACAGCCATGAGTACTTGTAACTCCGAGACTCGCCTTGCAGAGATTATTGCTAGGAGCAGAGCTGTTTTCCAGGATAAGAATTTTATATCTGCTGTTGATGCTGGCTCAAAAGGAGGCAGTGTGAGTTTTTCCAAAACATAATTGAGGTCTCAGGTCGGAAATGGTGCTCTCCTTGGTGGCCTAATGTTTTTGGCCCCTCTGAGGTACTGCCTTATTAAAGGATGAGAAAAGATAGGTGGTTCCGTATTGTAATGGGCTGAAATGGCAGAGGCATGAATCTTAATTGATGAGAAAGAAAGGCCTTTGTTCAGCATCTCAGTTAGGTATTGTAAAATCTGAGGGATATTTAGTACACACGTGTCAATGCCTTGTTCCTGGTTCTAAGCACAGAATCTCTTCCATTTTTCTGCATAAGATTTTCTGGTACTGGGCCTCCTGGCCTCTAAGATAACATCCATAACAGCTTTTGAAAGAGGAGTGTTCTGAATTGGCTACATTATCCGCCATGCTGCCAGATTTAAGGTCCTGAGTTGGCTGTGCAGGATCTGATTGTTTTGTTGGGTCAAAGTGAGAAGTTTGAGGCAATATCCATGCTGGACCTTGAGACAAGCTCTTTAGGATTGGGTAACAGTGCTGGCGTGGCCAGTCTGGTGTAATCAGTATCATTTGTGGCTTCTCTTGTCTGACCTTTTGGAGTACCCTGGGAAGGAGAGGCAGTGGGGGAAAAGCATATACCGTTAGATTTTTCCAGCTGAAGGACAGGGCGTCCACTTTCCATGCTTGCTTGTGATAAATCCTTGTGCAAAATCTCTGTAATTGGCAGTTGTGAGGGGAGGCAAATATATCTATGTCTGGGCATCCCCATTTCCTTATTATCATGCTGAAGACTTGTGGATCCAGTTTCCATTCGTGGGGATCCATGAGGTTTCTGCTTACTTCGTCTGCCAGAGTATTTGTTTTTCCTGCCAGGAATTGTGCTTGCAGGTGAACTTGAAAAGCCAATGCTGTGTCCCATAAGGTCATTGCTTGTCTGCAGAGGGGGTAGGAATGTGTACCTCCCTGTTTGTTTATGTACCACATGACCGTAGTGTTGTCTGTCTTTATCAGTAACTGCCCTGGATGAAGCAGGTCCTTGAAAGCTGTCAGGGCATTTTAAACAGCTAGCATCTCTTTTTGATTGATGTGGAGATGCATCTGGTTTGCAGGCCATGTGCCCTGAATACATTTTCCTGCCATATGGGCCCCCCAGGCATAATCTGATGCATCCGTTGTCAGTGTCTGTCTGGCTGTGGGTAAACTGAATGGCAGACCTTTGTTGTGGTGACAGGCTTCTGCCCACCATCGAAACTCTTGTTGCAGGCAGGGAATAATTGCAATTAATGTCTCCAGGCTGTGGCAATGCTGAGTCCAAACACTTTTTAGGTACCATTGTAGTTTCCTCATATGCAATCTGGCATATGGAATTAGTAGAATGCAAGATGCCATGAAACCCAAGGCCTGCAGGATTTTCTTTGCAGATAAGTGGGTTATTGTTGCCAATTTCTTGAAGTAAGTAATCAGATGCTTTTGTTTGTCTGGCGTGAGATAAGCCATCTGGGCAGTTGTATTTAAGCTTGCACCCAGGAATATTATCTCTTGAGAGGGGACTAGTTTTGATTTATTTTCGTTTACTGTGTACCCTAGGCCAATCAGTAATCTTTTTACAAATGCCAGATGCTTCAGAAGAATGTCTTTGTTCTCTGCTTGAATTAGGCAGTCGTCCAAGTAGGGATATATTTGAATTCCTTTCTGTCTGCAAAACGCAATTACTGGTGCCAGGCATGTTGTGAAGACCCTGGGTGCAGTAGATAAGCCAAAGGGCAGTGCAGAGAATTGGTAATGCATTGAGCCAGCTATGAATCTGAGGTATCTTCTGCAAGATTGTCTGATTGGGACATGCAGGCATGCCTCTTTTAGGTCCAAAGTTACGAGCCAAGCCTTCTTGCCCACCATGGGCAGTAGCTGCTGTAGAGTCAACATCTTGAATTTTGGAACTTCCAGAAAAGTATTTAAAATTGACAGGTCCAGTACTGGTCTCCAGGTTTTGTCCATTCTGGGTACTAGAAAAAGTCTGGAGTAAAATCCTTGCCCCTAATCTTGTGGTACTTGCTGAATGGCCCTCATGTCCATGAGGGCTGTAATTTGTTTTTCTGCCTCTGCCCATTGATTGTGTGGCAGGTCTGGCATACCTTTTGACCTTGGCAGGGTGTGAAAATGGAAGCTGTAGCCTTGGGACATTATGTTCAGGACCCATTTGTCTTGGGTAATCATTTTCCAATTTGATGAAAAAAGTGCTAGTTTTCCCCCTAAGGGGGCTGCCAAAAGAAAAGTGCTTGGATCTGGTAGTGGAAAGTCATTGGAACTGTTTCCTGTAAGGTTGTAATTTGTCTTCTCTGATTTTGGAGGTAGGAGCACCCCATTGTTTAGGCCTGTATGAGCCTTAGGGTTGAGATCTGCCTCTGGGACGCCTGTATCTGCCTCTTTGTGGTCTGTCTGACACTGGAAAGGACCAATTTTTAGAGGGCCAGTTCCTGCTAAATCTGGGTGGCTGCATCTGTAAGAAATCCTTGACTGTCTGCATGGATTTTGCTTTATCTTCCATTTTTTTCAAAACCTCTTCTGCTTTAGTACCAAACAAAGTATCATGCTGTAATGGTGCATCTAATAACTTTGCTTTAACATGATCAGGCAGATTCTGTTCCTTTAACCAATAATGCCTTCTAATAACAGAACCTGTAACAGCTGCCCTGCAAGAGGCCTCCAGTGAATCATAACCACATTGCAAAGTATGCTTTCCCACTTGTTCAGCTGCATGCAGTAAATCCTGCAATTCCTTGTTCTCTGAACCTTCAGTATTTGCCAACAATTTCTGTTTAAGTAGTGACATTAAATATTGCTGATATTTAAGCATATGAAACTGACAATTTAAAGCCCTTACAGCCAGGGTAGCAGAAGTGTAGACTCCCCCCCCCCATCTGGTTAGAGCCCTAGAATCCCTATCAGAGGGGACAAGGGTTTTTTGCAGTGGAAGCTTTAACCCCTTTGGGACCCTGAGATATAGTTTCTGGGTCAGCAGCGGGGTTTTTATATAGGAATTTATGAGAATCCGGGACCCTGTAGTACCTGTCTGGCTTAGCAGGTGCAGGGGGCAAAGAATCATGGGGCAGTCTGGACTCTGAAAATACATTATCTACAATATCCAGGGCAGGTGGAATAGCAAGGGGTCTGTGCTGATGAAGTAGCAGAAAGTCTCTGAGCCTTTTCTTAGATTAAGAATAATCTTGGCTCTCCCAGTGGAAATGCTCCCACATGGTATGCAGGGTTTCCCCAAAAGAATAATCCTCAGGAGTAGAAGCTGAAGGAATGGATTCTTCAGCATCAGAATCCTCATAGGGAAGCAAGGAGTAATCCTGTTCAGAAGAGGAATCAGAGGAAATAGAAACCTGATCAGAAGAATCATACTCTGTCTCTTGCCTAGGCCTCTTATCAGGAGGGGGATGGGAGCCTCTGATCAAACTAATTAGGTCTTCGGCCATTTTGAGCATCTGTTTTTTAGGCATGGAAGTCTATGAAGGAGAATGCTGTACTTGTTTCTGTCTTTAGAGTTGCCTTAGACTTCGTCTTTGAAGCTGAGGATGGCTTAATATATAGCTGTGTAGGTCTGAAGACACCCTCAGAAGCCGATGCCTGCTCAGTGGCTCCGGACCCATCTGAGGGAAGGATTTCTGAGTGTCCAATACCTTGAGTTTGCAGAGGCCCAGTCGGCTCCACATGCGAGTCAGAAGCGGCTTGTGGCTCTGAGGTAGCGGGCGCCAGGGGCTGCTAAAAGCACCTCACTGAGAACCGACGACTGGCCTAGCAGAGGCTTCGTCGTCGGTTTTGGACCTCGGATGCCTATCCTTTTACTTGTCCTTGCGTTTTTTGTAAACTCCCGTTGTCGGCTGGTCCAACGGCATTATATAATTAAATCTTCAGCCAAAGTAATGAAATGCAAAATCGAACCGACGCTTGATAGTGCGTTGGTTAAATCTAGCAGAAAACAGACAGCTAGCAACGTTGTGATCAGGGCCTAGGCAAGGAATACAGTAAGAGTGAAAATCCTTATGAGGTATTTGTTTCCCACAAGAAATACAATTGTTAACTTTTTCTGACATCGGTCTGGAGCAAGAAAAAAGTTTCCCTAACGGGGTACTTAGCTTTAATGAAGACTTCGGTTCTGAAATTCGGATTTGAAAATCTCAGGAGTCGGTCGGCCGACCGGCACTTGCGAACTGCTTTTGCTTCGGGCATCGCGCGGCAAGAAAGACTGAAGAAAATGGCGTTGGCTGCATCTTTTATACCCCTGGCACACCGACCTCAAGGAAGAGGCAACAGCAACCGACGCCGGACCTAGACTTTGGAATTCTGGCTGACTGAGGGTAGCCTGCCAGCAGGATAACCCAAGAGTAATGACTGCAACAGTGAAACACGATGAACATCAGGAGGTATAGCCAAAGGCCTATGCTGAGGAAGAAGGAGGAAATCCCTAAGCCTCTTTTTGGATTCTGAAAAATCCTGTCTCTCCCAATGAAAATGTTCCCTTAACGTATGCAAAGTTTCTCCAAAAGAAAAATCCTCAGGAGGAGAAGCAGAAGGGATGGATTCTTCTGCAGCAGTCCTCATAAGGGGGAATAGAAAATTCCTGATCAAAAGAGGAATCAGAAGAAATGGAAACCTGATCTAAAAATTCATTATCAGTGCCTTGCCTAGGCCTCTTAGCAGGAGCGGATGGGAACCCCTGATCAAGGTAATTAAATCCTCAGCCATTTTGATAATTTGTTTTTTAGGCATAGGGGCCTGAACACGTGGCCCAAGAGTTGTTTTTTTAGACACAGAAGTTGGTTTTGGCCTTGTTTTTGATGATGGCGTTGGTTTAATATACAAATCTTTAGGCCTGAAAACACCCTCAGAAGCCGGTGCCTGCTCAGCGGCTTCGGAACCATCTAAGGGAGAGATATCCGCGGGTTCAATACTTGAAGTGTCTCGTGGCATACCGGACTCAGAATGGGTCTCGGTAGAGGCCTGCGAATCAAAAGTAGCGGGCATCAGGGGCTGCAAAAGCGCCTCACTCAGTACCGGCGAACCGGCGACTGGCTTAGGAAAAGCTTTGTCATCGGTTTTGGACCTCAACGGTCTGTTTCTGTCTTCTTTGCATTTTTTGTGAATTCCGGTAGTCGGATTGCTAACCGACGACATTTCTGGATAGTTAAATCTTGAGCCAAAATACTTAAACAAAAATATACCAACACTTAATAGTGTGTTGGTTAAATTTAGCACAAAACCGACAGCAAGGCAGGGTGTGGTCAGGGCTTAGGCAAGGAATACAGTACAGATGAAAATCGTTATGAGGTATTTGCTTCCCACAAGTAATGCAATTATTAACTTTTACTGACATCGGTAAGGAGCAAGAAAAAGGTTTTCCCAACGGGGTACTTAGATTTAGTTGAAGACTTCGGTTTTGAAACTCGAAAACGAAAATTTCAGGAGTCAGCCGACCGGCACTTGTGAACAGCTTCTGCTTCGGGCACCGCGCGGCAAGAAAGACTGATTAAAATGAAGTCGGCTGCATGTTTTATACCCCTGACGACCTGATGTCATGGACGAAGAGACAGCAACCGACTCAGGACCCAAGACTTTGTTATTCAGGCCGACTAAGGGCAACCTGCCAGCAGATTACCCAAATGTAATGACTGCAACAGTGAAACACAAAGAAAGTACAGTTTTGTACCTACCATAAATGTAGATGTTCGAGTGCTAATACAGCTGCAGTCGTAACAGATGGGTTCTCCTGCCGTCAGGCGGGTCCTTGGTCGGCCGAATTCCAAAGTCTAGGTCCGGCGTCGGTTGTCATTGCTTCTTCCTTGACGTCAGTGCGACAAGGGTATAAAGGAACCAGCCGACGCCATTTTCTTCAGTTTTTCTTGCCCCAGATGTCAGGTGCCCCCAGAAGGAAGACAATACATAAATTTGTGTAATAAAGCAATGCAATATAATCAAAATACAGTAGTTGCAAGCAAATACACCATAAACGAATACCCCAATCAGGTTGTATGAGGAGGTGTTAGCCAATAGGCCTGTCCCAAGAGGGGAAGGAGGGAGGGAAACCTGGACTGCAGCTGTATTACCACTCGAACATCTACATTTATGGTAGGTACAAAACTGCACTATGTTCATCGTGCATACAGCTGCAGTCATAACAGATGGGTAGAATCCCAAAGCTAAGAAAGGGGTGGTAGGCACTAGGTGGAACTAGGAGGAGCCAGGATGCCCTGCAAGACTGCAGTGGCAAAGCCTGCTCTAGTTTTGGAGTAGAATGGTAGGTGGTAGTGCTTGGAGAAGGTATGCACAGAACTCCAAGTGGCTGCTTCCAAAATATCTTTGGTAGGAACTCCTCTGAGGAAAGCTGCAGAGGTGGCTGTGGCCCTTGTGGAGTGAGATCTGATGCCTGTAGGTTCAGTTTTGCCATGAAAAGAATAGCAAAAGCGTATGCAGTGGGCTATCCATTTTGAGATTGTCTGTTTGGAAATTGGCTTTCCTTGAGCTCCTATAGCATAAGACACAAAGAGCTGTTCTGATTTTCTGAAAGGCTTTGTTCTGTCTAAATAATAATGCAGTTGTTTGTGGATGTCCAAGGAATGTAGTAATCTCTCCCCTTTGTTTTGAGGATTAGGATAAAAGGTAGGTAAGTGTATGGCCTGATTCAAAGCTACCCTGGATACCACTTTTGGCATAAAGGACGGGTTGGTTCATAAGGAAACTCTGTCCTGATGGAAGATGATAAAAGGCTGCACAGCCATGAGAGCTTGTAGTTCTGAAACTCTACGAGCTGAGGTAATAGCCAGAAGGAAAGCTGTTTTCCAGGACAAATATTGCAAATCTGATGAGACAGCTGGCTCAAAAGTAGGCAAGGTCAGTTTTTCCAGAATGAAATTGAGATCCCAAGCAGGTATTGGTTGTTTCCTTGGGGGTTTTAGATTCTTAGCCCCTATGAGGAACTGTCTTAAGAGAGGGTGAGAGAATAAGGGTGGATCAGTGTTGTATTCTGCAGAAATGGCTGAGGCATGGATTTTGATGGAGGAGAATGAAAGTCCACTGCTAAGCAGCTCAGCTAGATACTGTAGTATTTCAGGTAAATTCAGTTTTCCAAGATCCTGGCCCTTTTTCTCATTCCAGACACAAAACCGTTTCCATTTTGCGGAGTAAGCTTTTCTAGTGGACGGCCTTCTGGCCTCCAAAATGACATCCTGCACCTCCTTGGAGAGTAGGGTCTGTTGTGATGCTAAGGAATCTTCCATGCGGCTAGACTGAATGTTTTTAGCTGGCTGTGCAGAGTTTTGAAGCTGTGCTGAATTAGGAGAAGAGGCATTAGAGGCAGGGTCCATGGTGGGGAATGCGTCAGGCTCCTCAGGAGTGGGTACCAGTGTTGTCTTGGCCAGTCTGGAGCAATGAGAATCATCTTTGGTCTGTCTGCTCTGGTTTTCAATAGAACGTTGGGCAGCAGAGGAAGAGGTGGGAAGGCATAAACTGTCATTGATGTCCAACTGAAAGAGAGAGCATCCACTCTCCAGGCCTTTGGATGGAAAATCCTTGAGCAGAATTTTGTCAATTGGTGATTTTTGTGGGAGGCAAAGAGATCTATGTCTGGCCTTCCCCATGCTTGGATTAGCTCTGTAAAAACTTTTGGATGCAACTTCCATTCGTGTGGATCTGTCATATTTCTGCTTAGGTTGTCTGCCAGCGTGTTTTCCTTGCCTGGCAAGTACTGTGCTTGTAGTTCGATTTGTAAGTCCATGGCCATGTTCCAAAGTGACATGGCCAGTCTGCATAGGAGGTATGAATGTGTTCCTCCCTGTTTATGTACCACATAACTGTGGTGTTGTCCGTTCTTCTGCAACCAGGTCAACTATTGATAAGATCTTTGAAAGCTATAATAGCATTTATTACTGCTAGCATTTCCTTTTGATTGATGTGAAGGTGCTTTTCTTTTTGGGACCATTTGCCCTGAATGCACCAATCTGTCATGTGCGCCCCCCAGGCGTAGTCCGAGGCGTCTGTTGTGATGACTTGATTTGCTTGAGGCTTGCTGAATGGAATACCTGCGTTTGTTTGGCATGCTTGAGCCCACCACAGAAATTCCTTTTGAAGACATGGAATTAGTGGTATTATTGTTTCCAAACTGTGGCTGTGTTGAGACCATAGGTTTTTCAGGCACCATTGAAGTTTCCTCATATGCAGCTTTGCACATGGGATTAGTAAGATGTAAGATGCAAGATGCCATGAATCCCAGAGCCTGCAGGATTTTCCTTGCAGTCAGCCTGGTGCAATTTGCTAGTGCTCTGAAGTAGTTGCCCCTGCTTCTCTGGCGTGAGGTAGGCCCATCTGGATGTTTGTGTCCTAGTTGGCACCCAGGAAAATTATTTTCCGAGAGGGTATTGGTCTTGATTTCTTTTTGTTGACTGTGTATCCCAGAGAGTTCAACAACATTATTACATAAGCCAGATGTTTCAGAAGAATGTGCTTGCTGTCCGCTTGGATCAGGCAGTCGTCCAAATAGGGGTATATTTGTATCCCTTGAAGTCTGCAGTAGGCAATTACTGATGCCAGGCATTTCGTGAATACTCTGGGCGCAGTAGATAAGCCAAAGGGCAATGCAGAGAATTGATAATGGGTTGAACCTGCAAGAAATCTGAGGTATCTTCTGCAATCTTGTATGATTGGGACATGCAGGTATGCCTCCTTGAGGTCCAATGTTACCAGCCAAGACTCCTTGCCCAGCATAGGAAGAAGCTGCTGTAGAGTGAGCATCTTGAATTTTGGTACGAGTAGAAATGTGTTTAGGATGGGTAGGTCCAAAATAGGTCTCCAATCTTTTCCCTTCCTTGGTACCAGGAATAGTCCAGAATAAAAACCTTGACCTTGTTCGTGCGTAGGTACCTCTTGAATAGCTTTCATGTCTATGAGATCTGTAATTTGCCTTTGTGCCTCTGCCCTTTGATTGTGTGGCAGGTTTGGCATGGCTCTCATTTTTGGAAGGGTGTGAAAATGGAATCTGTAGCCTCTGTTTATAATGTCCAGGATCCATTTGTCTTTTGTGACAATATGCCAATTTTTTGAAAATAATGCCAGTTTTCCTCCTAAGGGTGCTGCCATTTGGGTCTTGCTTGGCATGCAAAGAGGAAAGTCATTGGGCTTGCTTTCTGAATGGTTGCGAGTTATCCTCACCTCCTCTTTGTGTAGGAGCTTGCCATTGTCTGCCTCTAAACGATCCTTGGGATTGTCCTCTGCCCCTCGGGCGCCTGTATCTACCTCTTTGGGGTCTGTCCGTGGCTGGAAAGGACCAATTTTTGGAAGAACGTGGGGGTTGTACCTGTAGAAAATCTTTCACAGTTTGCATTGATTTAGCCTTTTCCTCCATTTTCCTTAATACCTCCTCAGCATTAGCACGAAATAATACATCCTTTTGTAGAGGGCATCTAGTAATTTAGCTTTGACATGATCTGGCAAGGTTTGTCCCTTGAGCCAGGCATGTCTGTGTATGACTGATCCTGTAACAGCAGCTCTACATGAGGCCTCTAGAGCATCAAAACCACATTGTAAGGTATGCTTACCCACTTGCTCTGCACTATGCATCAAATCCTGCAACTCCTTCAAGTCTGGTTGTTCAGGTTGTGACATTTTACTTTTCAATTGTGATAACAAAAAACTGTTGGTATTTTAGCATATGGAACTGACAGTTTAAGGCCCTCATGGTTAAGGTAGCCGAGGTATATACCTTTTTTCCCCACGTTTCTAAGGATCTGGAATCTCTCTCGGAAGGTAATGGATTATTAGCAGTGGAGGCCTTAATTCCCTTGGGGTCCTGTGAAATGGTTTCTGGGTCAGCAGCATGGCTTTTGTACAGAAACTGGTGTGAGTCAGGAACCCTGTAGTACCTGTCAGGCTTGACTGGGGCTGGAGGAAGAGAATCCGGGTTAAGGCAGGCCTCCGAGTAAACATCATCTAGGATGTCCAAGACAGGAGGTATAGCTAGAGGCCTGTGCTGAGGTAGCAAGAGAAATTCCCTAAGCCTTTTCTTGGAATCTGAATAATCTTGGCCTTCCCAGTGGAAGTCTTCCCTTAAGGTATGCAAAGTTTCCCCAGATGAGTAATCCTCTGGGGGGGGGGGGGATACAGAGGGAATGGACTCCTCTGCATCAGAGTCTTCAAAAGGGGAGTAAGAATGTTCCTGATCATCAGAGTGCTCTGAAATAATGGAGCCCTGATCAGAGGAGGGGGATTCTTCCTCCACTCTGGGCCTTTGTCCGGGGTTGAGAACCCCTGATAAGAGTAATTAAATCCTCAGCCATTTTAAGCATCTGTTTTTTAGGCATGGGGCCTGGAGATGGGCCTTGTGTAGCTTGTCTCTTAGAATGCATGGCTGCTTTAGACTTAGTGAAAGCCTTGATGGAAAAAGAAGAGGAAGGTCTGAAGACACCTTGAGAGGAGGTAGACCTGTCCACATTTTGAGATTCAACGCCAAGAGTGGCTTCCGTATCTGTAGTCGGGGTGTGGGCCGAGGAGCCTGCGATCTCGGGCACAGGAGACACCGCCAATGAAGTGTCGGTAGTCAGGGGCTGCATAGGCGCCTCGCTGAGAACCGGACCACGTGTAGTCGGCTTTGGCGTGGTGTCGGTAGAGGCCGCGGACCTCGTGTGTCGGTCTTTATCTTTGCGCTTTTTAGACAAAACTGGAGTCGGAGTATCCGACGACATAATATAGTTAAATGTTTTGACAAAATAATGCTGGGCGAACTCCGCCCGACGCTTAATGGTGCGTTTGTTGAATGTAGCACAAAAGCGACAGACCGAGACGTCGTGGTCTGGGCCTAAACAAGGAATACAGAGGGAATGGAAATCCTTATGTGGTATTTGCTTCCCACATGAAATACAATTATTAACTTTGTCTGACATCGGTCTGAGGCAAGAAAAGTTTCCCCAATGGGGTACTTAGCTTTCAAGAAGACTTCGGTTTCAAAATTTTTGTAATTTCAGGAGCTGGCCGACCGGCACGTGCGAACTGCTTCTGCTTCGGGCACCGCGCGGCAAGAAAGACTGAAGAAAATGGCGTCGGCTGGTTCTTTTATACCCCTGTCGCACTGACGTCAGGGAAGAAGCGACGACAACCGACGCCGGACCTAGACTTTGGAATTCGGCCGACCGAGGACCCGCCTGACGGCAGGAGAACCCATCTGTTATGACTGCAGCTGTATGCACGATGAACATCATCTACAGATTATCAGTAAAAATATTATGGAAGTTTTTATGAACATTTACATATGACTGAGGAATACGGAAGTCAGGTTAAGGACCAGAGAAATGCTTATGGAAGATTTAAGTTTGCCATTGTAAAAGGATGAGGCTCAACTGTTGACAGCCAGGACAGCGAAATGAGACAAACTGTGAAATATAGTCAATCGAAAAGGGAATATCTAGGAATGATGGCATTTCTACAGAAGTCTCGAAGTTGGGAAGGGAAGAAATTGATAAAAGACGGGTGCAAGAACATACAGGTGATCTACTGTTCCATATGCAGAAGTTTTACTATTGGACAAGGTCTCTTTTCCGGTACCCTGGTATACACTTTTCCAGGAAGGCTGAGCAGTATGACCCCCTACATAAATGGAACAAATCCAGCTGTCCTCATTTTTGAAAAAAGGAACCACAACTGACACAAAGGTACTGTCTAAGCCTACCACTCAATACTGGCAAGATGTATTAACCATGACACTACAACAGAGTTACTACAACATTTCAAGTCACAGCTCATTCACTCTTGCAGCCTTGCCATAACGGAACTGTTTACTTGCCAAAGTAACCTCGGCTACTGAAATGGATTCAACTTCATCAGCTGCTTCTGGGACTGGCTCTTTACAAACTGGCTTGTTTACCAAATACAAGAAATGCTCAAAGTTTCATTTTACATCTTGACAATATTGCCACATGATATCAGTTTATCCATTCTTACTGAAAACATCCTGATCCTTTTAAGTAGTAGAATGTTCTGTTAGAACCTCCTTAACTTCACCTTAAAGTTATTCTCAATAGCCTTGCCAAATTCCTATCATAACCGGGCCTCCACAATTAGTACAAATTACTAAATATTAATTACGATTTCATTTTCTTAGCAGACAATGTTTTTAGCATAACAAACACTGATATACACAGGAATGCGCGCACACACGCATACATTGCACTTCTGTGCGAGATCTCTATGATGGTTAATGCAGTAACTGTATTCATATGTTACAGAACAGTATATAGGTTTGATCTTTATTATTCAGGGGCAAATTGCCAAACCCCAACTCTTGCAGTCTGCCTGTCGCCCCCTTTCTCAGTAGTGCAATCCCAGTGGATGTTTATATTAGTAGTGGGGTGGAAGGGGCAAACCTCATCACACTGGGAAGAAGGTGGTGGTGGTGTCAGAAATCCACACAAAACTCTGGGATATACCACTTCTGGAGAGGGCAAACAAACAGTTGGACATCACAATTTACCATTGATACTAAGGACATAATCTTATTGTAAGTACTTTATGAACCAGTTAAACGCTAGTAATTCTGGGTAAGACATCTACTGTGATTTATGCAGTAACTGTTGTGAAGTATAATCCAACTCTTTGGGACATTAGCACACCAGGCCTGTTTGTTAACAAATGCTAATTTAAGTTCTCGCAAATTTATATTCACTACTGTAGTAATTCTGTCTTAAATCTATCGTAGCCTCTGTTGCCCCATTCATTTCCATTCACCTTAGATCTTTATCAGCATCGTTGTCTTCTCTAAGTGAATCTAGTCTTTGCATTAAATGGCTAAAGCACTTGAGGTTTAGTTCTACGGTCAGACCTTCCACTGAACAGTTTAGTTGATTTCCCAAGTACTGCCTGATTTAATCTTTTTCAGTCTAGGGGATTCTCAGATGTTTTCTCCAACACCATAGTTCAAAAGTACTGATTTTCCACTGTACAGCCTTAATTATAGTCAAGCTCTCACAGCTGTATGTTATTACTGGGAAGACCATATGGACCTTTGCTGGCAATGTGATGTCTCTGTTCTTTAAAATCTTACCCAGATTTGTTAGATTTCCTTCCAAAAAACAAACATCTTTTAATTTCATAACTGAAATCACAATCTGCAGAGATTTTTGTGCCCAAGAAAGAATAGTTGTGCAAATTCTTACCATAACCATAGATGTCCTTCTTTTCCATGTTGCAGTATTCTTACTGTGCAATTTCCCAACTCAGGCGACCCGATGTCGGCTCCTATACAAAAGCTTAAGCCTGGTTTCTGTAGTTGCATGGGATGTCACACGTAGGGCCATAAACCAGTGACCTTAAATGTGACGTCTGCACGCACAGACCTCAGAAAGTACAGCTGTGTACACTTACCATAAATGTAGATGTTTGAGTGTATTCACTGTTGCAGTCATCACATTTGGGTTATCTGCTTGCAGTAGCCCTCAGTCGGCCTGATTATCAAAGTCTTGGGTCCTGCGTTGGTTGCGGTCTCATCTTCTGTGACGTCAGGTAGTCAGGGGTATAAAGCATGCAGCCGACGCCATTACATAAGTTTTTCTTGCCCCAGATGTCTGGTGCCCCCTTAATGGGAAGCAATTAAATATATATATATATATATATATATATATATATATATATATATATATATGCAAGTTATACCTCCAACAAAAAAGCAAATAAACCAAAAAGCTATTAAGCATAGTAAAGGAGAATAGAGGTATAGCCAAAAGAAGTCAGGGGGCTGGAGCGGAGGGGTAACCAGGACTGCAACAGTGAATACACTCGAACATCTACATTTATGGTAAGTGTACACAACTGTACTATGTTCCTCGTGTTTCACTATTGCAGTCATCACATTTGGGTAGATTCCCAAAGCTAAGGATGGGAGGAGGAATTTAGATAGTATTAGGACCAGCTATAAGGCCCTGCAAGACTGCAGTGGCAAAGCAAGCTCTGGATTTAGAGAAAATTGGCAAATGGTAATGCTTGGTGAAAGTATATACAGAACTCCAGGTAGCAGCTTCTAGGATGTTCCTGGTAGGGACACCTCTGAGAAAGGCTGTAGAGGTAGACGCAGCCCTGGCTGAATGAAGTCTGATCCCCTGTGGGGCAGGTTTTCCATGGTGCTTACAGCAGAAATGAATGCAATGGCCTATCCATTTAGAAATGGTTTGCTTTGAAATAGCCCTCCCCTCTGCCCCTGCAGCAAATGCCACCAGCAGTTGTTCAGATTTCCTTTGAGGTTTAATCATCTCCATGTAAAATCTAAGTTGTCTGTGCATATCTAAGGAGTGCAGTATCCGTTCCCCTTTATTCTGTGGATTAGAAAAGAAGGTTGGTAAATTAATGGACTGATTAAGAGCCACAGTGGATACTACCTTGGGCATGAAGGAGGGATTGGTCCTGAGGGACACCCTGTCCGCATGAAAGATGATGGAAAAGGCTCCACTGCCATAAGAGCCTGTAATTCAGATACCCTTCTTGCTGAACTGATTGCTAAAAGGAAGCCTGTTTTCCAAGAAAGGAATTTTAACTCTGCACTTGCAGCTGGCTCAAAAGGAGGAAGAAAAGGAGGAAGAGTGAGTTTTTCCAATACAAAGTTAAGGTCCCAGGCTGGAGTTGGGGCTATCCTGGGTGGTCTTAAGTTTTTGGCCCCTCTGAGGAACTGCTTGAACAGTGGATGAGAGAAGAGGGGTGGTTCTGTGTTGTAATGAGCTGAAATGGCTGAGGCATGAATTTTGATGGAGAAAAAGGAAAGGCCCTTGCGAAGCATCTCAGTTAAGTACTGAAGAATCTCAGGTAAACTGGGCGCTGCTGTGCCCATCCCTTGAGTTTGGTTACAGGCACAGAATCTTTTCCATTTTTCAGCATAAGATTTTCTAGTACTAGGCCTCCTTGCCTCCAAAATGACATCCAACACTTGTTTACTGAGGGATGGTAACGGAGAGATTAGGTAATTAGCTAGGCTGCCAGTTTCAAGGTTTGAAGCTGAGGGTGCAGAATCTGGCTCTCCTGCTGTGACAGCAGGGTAGGGGTCTGAGGCAGGTGCCATGGAGCCAGCAATGACGCACTGCGCAAGAGGGGGTACCAGTGTTGGCGTGGCCAGTCTGGTGCAATCAGCATCGTCCTTGGTTTGTTCTGTTTGATCTTTAGTATTACTCTGGAGAGGAGAGGCAGAGGAGAAAAGGCATAAACTGATAGGTTTTTCCAGCTGAAGGACAGAGCATCCACTTTCCCTGCTTGTTTGTGGGGAGTCCTTGTGCAGAATGTGTCCAATTGGTAGTTATGGGGGGAGGCAAACAGGTCTACATCTGAGCTCCCCCATTTGTTTATCAACATGTTGAAAGTCTTTGGTTCCAGTTTCCACTCGTGTGGATCCATGAGATTTCTGCTTAGTTTGTCTGCCAGTGTATTTAGATTTCCTGGCAGGAATTGAGCCTGTAGATGCACTTGGTAGCTCAAGGCTGTGTTCCACAGAGCCATGGCTAGTCTGTAGAGGGGGTATGAATGGGTATCCCCCTGCTTATGTACCACATAACAGTGGTTTTGTCTGTCCTTACCATTAATTGTCCTGGAAGAATATGGTCCTTGAAGGCTGTCAGAGCATTCTGTACAGCTAACATTTCTTTCTGATTGATATGTAGGTGTATTTGACTTGGGCTCCATTTGCCCTGAATGCACTTCCCTGCCAGGTCAGCCCCCCATGCATAGTCTGATGAGTCTGTTAGGGTTTGGGCGGCAGGGGGTAGAGTGAATGGTAGTCCCTTGTTTTGGTGGCAGGCCTCTGCCCACCAAAGGAACTCTGGGCGTAGGCAAGGTATGATAGGAATCATTGTTTCTAAGTCTTGAGAGTGTTGACACCATAGGCTTTTTAGATACCACTGTAGTTTCCTCATATGCAGTCTTGCATATGGAATTAGTAGAATGCAGGAGGCCATGAACCCCAAGGCTTGCAGTATTTTCCTTGCAGATAGCAGGGGTTTTGTGGCCATTAGTTTGAAGTAAGTTGTCAAATGAATTTGTTTCTCTGGCGTGAGGAAAGCCATCTGAGAAGTTGTGTTCAAGCTTGCTCCCAGGAATATAATTTGTTGACAAGGTATGAGATGTGATTTCTTTTCGTTTATGGTGCGCCCCAGACAAGTTAGCACCTTCTGTACAAATGCCAGATGATTCAAAAGTATGTCCTGGCTTTCTGCCTGAATTAGACAATTGTCCAGGTATGGGTATATTTGAATATTTCTTTGCCTGCAAAATGCAATGACTGGATCTAGGCACTTTGTGAATACCCTGGGTGCAGTAGATAAGCCAAATGGCAGTGCAGAGAACTGACAGTGCATGTAGCCTGCTTTGAAGCGTAGGTATATTCTGCAAGATTCCCTGATTGGGATGTGCAGGTAGGCTTCCTTTAAATCCAGTGTAGCCAACCAGGCATCCTTGCCTAGCATAAAAAGCAACTGATGAAAAGTTAGCATCTTGAATTTTGGAATCACCAAAAAGGTGTTTAGGATAGAAAGGTCCGGGATAGGACGCCATGAGTTGTCTTTTCTGGGTACCAGGAAAAGTCTTGAGTAGAAACCTTGTCCCTTTTCCTCTTCTGGTACAGTTTGAATAGCCTTTATGTTTAAGAGTGAGAGTACTTGGCTTTTGATCCTCTGCCCACTGATTTGGGAGTAGATCTGGCCAACCGTTTGGGGTTGGAAAAGTGTGGAAGTGAAATCTGTATCCTTGGGAAACTATATTTAAAACCCATTTGTCCTGGGTAATGACTTCCCAGTTTTTTGACTGCAGAGCAATCTTTCCCCCTAAAGGAGCAGTCAGTTGAGAAGTGCTTGGAAGTTTTAAAGTTAAGTCACTGAGACAGCTTACCATGGAGGGGGTCTTACTACTCCCCGATTTGGAAGTGGGAGCCCCCCCAACTGCTTAGTCCTGTGCATACCCTGGGACTGAAGCCTGGGTGTTCTGTTGGTTCTGGGTTTGGACTGAGAAGGTCTGGAAGAGGTAGGAAAGGACTAATTCTTAAGAGGGCCAATGTCTACTAAATCTTGGAGGCTGTACTTGTAGGAAATCTTTTAACAGTTTGCATAGATTTAGCTTTTTCCTCTATCTTTTCAAGAACAACTTCTGCTTTGTTGCCAAACAGGCAGTCCTGATTTAAGGGAGCATCCAGCAATTTAGCTTTAACATGATCTGGCAAAGATTGCTCCTTAAGCCAAGCATTCCTTCTAAGTACAGACCCAGTGACAGCAGCCCTGCAAGAAGCCTCCGAGTCAAAACCACATTGCAATGTATCTTTTCCAATCTGTTCAGCAGAATGCATTAAATCCTGTAAATCCTTACTTTCAGCACAATCAGGAATCAACATCATTTTCTGTTTAAGCAATCCAATAATATGCTGCTGATACTTTAACATATGAAACTGGCAGTTTAAGGCCCTAATGGCCAAGGTTGCAGAAGTGTATACACCTTCTTACCTCATCTATCCAGCGTCCTGGAATCTCTATCAGAGGGGGTAGGATTTTTGGCAGTAATAGCCTTAATGCCCTTGGGTCTCTGCAAAATGGTGTCAGGATCCGCAGCAGGATTTTTAAAAAGGATCTTGTGAGAGTCAGGAACCCTGTAATATCTGTCAGGTTTTCTGGGAGCAGGAGGTAGAGAGTCAGGAGGCAAGCTAGACTCCGAAAAGGCATCATCAACGATGTCTAGTACAGGAGGGATAGCAAAATCCTGTGTTGGGGAAGGAGTAAGAAATCCCTAAGCCTCTTTTTAGAATCAGAGTAATCCTGGCTTTCACAGCGAAAATGCTCCCTAAGGGGTTGGGAGGGTGGCCTAATGGTTAAGGTGTTTGCCTTACAAACACAAGGTACAGGGTTTGAGTCTCACAAGGGATAATTGGCTAGGCTTAAAATGGCTCACAAGGGGAGTTAGCCTAGTACTAATCTATGAACCTCTATGAACCTGTAAGAGTATGCAAGGTTTCACCCAAAGATAAATCCTCTGGGGGGGAAGCAGAGGGAATACAGTCATCTGCACGAGAATCCTCAGAGGTAGAAAAGGGTAAATCCTGGTCATCAGAGGAAACAGAAATTCCAGAATCCTGGTCGGAAGTATCATAAGCAAAATCAGTCCTAGGTCTCTTAGAGGGGGAAGCTTGGCTTCCCATGATTAAAGTAATAAGGTTTTCAGCCATTCTTATTTGTTTTTTTAGGCATAGAGGCCTGACCATGCAGTCTGGGTGTCGGTTTTCTAGGCATGGTTAGAGTTTTAGGCCTTGAAGAAGAAGATGGCATTGGTTTAATATGCAAGTCAGTAGGTCTGAATAGACCCTCAGAAGCCGGTGCCTGCACAGCATCTCCGGACCCATCCAAGGTACAGACATCCGCAGGTTCCACAGTTGAAGCATCTCGCGGCATACCTGATTCCAAATGGGTCTCAGTAGAGGCCTGTGAATCTGAAATAGCAGGTATCAGGGGCTGCGAAAGCACCTCACTGAGTACCGGCAAACTGGCGACTAGCTTAGGAGAAGCGTTGTTGGCAGCTTTGGACCTAGGCGGCCTGTCTCCGTCTTTATCTTTGAGTTTTTTCGGAATGTTGGTAGTTGGGTGGCTTACCGAAGACATATCTGGATAATTGAACTGAGTACCAAAATATTTAGAAGCGTAAATATACTGATGACGAATAGTTCATTGTTTAAATAAGGCACAAAACTGACAGTGAGGTACGTCGTGGTCAGGGCCTACGCAAGGAATACAGTTGTTGTTGTGTCTTTCGGCTTTTCCCGGTTAGGGGTCACCACAGCGGAACTCCGGTCCGCTAATGATTGGCAGTAGATTTTTACGTGCTGAGTTGCTGGCCCTGACGCACAACCTTCAATGAAGGTACACCCATTCACGCATATCTCCACACAGAAGACGTTCTAGCTGAGAATCGAACAGGACATCTTACTGTGAGGTGATAACGCTACCGAAGCACCACCACCGCTAGGCAAGGAATACAGTACGAATGAAAATCTTTATGAGGTATTTGCTTCCCACAAGAAACACAATTATTGACGTTTACTGACATCACTTTAGAGCAAGAAAAAGTTTCCCCAATGGGGGTACTTGGCTTTAGTCGAAGACTTCGTTTCTGAAACTCAAAAACGAAAATTTCAGGAGTCGGCCGACCGGCACTTGCAAACTGCTTCTGCTTCGGGCATCGCACAGTAAGAAAGACTGATGTAATGGCTTCGGCTGCACGCTTTATACCCCTGACTACCTGACGTCACGGAAGATGAGATCGCAACCGACGCAGGACCCAAGACTTTGATAATCAGGCCGACTGAGGGCTACTGCAAGCAGATAACCCAAATGTGATGACTGCAACAGTGAAATACGAAGAACTTCTTGGAAGGCCAGACAGACATTTTAAAAGAGAGGAATAAATGATTGTCAGCTAGAAGTGTCAGATGATAGATAGTTGCTCTTGGGGAAGGGCAGAGCTTTCTAATAGTTAGCAGCTAGGCTATTAGTCCACACTTAATGCAGTGGGAAGGTGGGAGGGATGGAATACTGCAACATGGAAGAGAAGGACATCTATGGTTACGGTAAGATTTTACACAACTATTCTACATCCTTCTATTCCTATGTTGCAGCATTCTTACTGTGGGAGAGTACCACGGCTAGTTAGAGGGAAGGGTGGTGGAAGATTCCGAAAACCCCTGCAGGATTATTCTAGTGAAGCCTGCCCTGGCTCTGGAAACTTGATCTAGTTTGTAGTGTTTGGTTTAAGGTGTGGACAGTGGACCAGGTGGCAACTTCTAAAATGGAAGCTGTGCCCAGTCCTTTGAGGAAGGCTTTGGAAGTAGCCACACCTCTGGTGGAATGAGCTCTCAACCCATGGGATATGTGTTTTCCATGGTGTGAGTAGCAGAAGGCAAAGGATCTTCTGATCCAACCTGAAATAGTTTGCTTGGAAACTGCCTTGCCCACAGCCCTGGGGTGGAAGGAGACAAACAGTTGATCAGATTTCCTGAAGGGCTTAGTTTTGTCTCGGTAAAAATCTAAGCTGTCTGTGGACATCCAGGGAATGGAGAATCTCTCACTCTTGTTAGCTGGAGAGGGGAAAAAGGTAAGCAGGTGAATAGACTGATTTAAGGACAGCTCGTTTACCACTTTAGGCAAAAGGATGGGTTAGTGCATAAGGTCACCTCTGTCCTTGTGGAAAACGGTGTAGGAGAGGCAGTCCATGACAGCCTACAACTCTGACACTCTCCTAGCAGAAGTGATGGCCACCAATAGTACAGTTTTCCATGCACAAAGTTGTAACGCAGCACTGCTAGCTGGTTCAAAGGAGCCAAGTGTTAGTTTTTCCAGGACAAAGTTTAGGTTCCAAGGTGGTGGGATGGGTTTTCTGGGTGATCTAATGTGTAATACCCCTCCCAGGAAAAGTTTACCATATAGCCTGGACAGTAGAGGGGGGTCTAGAGGCAGGCAGATATGGTTGAAAGATGTCTTTTCACTCAGGAGTAAGAAAGGCCATCCTGGGGTCTTTGTCCTTATGCAGACACTATTTTGACAATCTCCCTATTTTGATAAGTATGACTTTCTACTAGCAGGTGTCCTGGCCTCCCTCAAGACTGTAAGCATGTCCTCTGAATATTGGTGTCTAAAATGGATTAGAAGTTTATCACCCAGAGTATTAGTACCAACACCAGTAGGTGAGGATGGATTAGGGTTCCCCTTTGTTGTGTGAGAAGATCCACCTTGTGGGGTAACTTGTGGTGATTGCCCTTGACTAGTGAATGAAGTAGGGTGAACCAGTGCTGTGCCATGGACAGTACGGGGTCATCAACAAGATGTTTGGTTTGTCCTTCCTGATTTTCAGTAGGACCTTTTGGATTAGAGGGAAGGGGGAGGGGTGTAAAGGAACAGTCCCTTCCAAGGAATGCTGAAAGCATCTACTCTCCAGACTAGTGGGGAGTGATCCTCGGTGCAGAAATTGATCAAATGTCTGTTCTGGGGGGGAGGCAAACAGATCCACTTGAGGAGTGCCCCACCGGTGAACAATGTCTAGAAAGGTTTCCTTGTTCAGCAGCCACTCATGCTGTACACAAGATGTTCTCCTGAGAAGATCTGCCTGTTTGTTGTCCTGAGAGGGGATGTGCGAGGCCTGCAGGGACAGGTTGTGCCTGGAGGCAAGGTCCCAGATTTGTAGAATTATTCTGCAGAGTAGGTAGGCTTTGGTTCCTCCTTGTTTGTTGAGGTACCACATGACTGTGGTGTCTGTGAATATTAGAAGGGGACACAGATGGAGGGTAGGAAGAAAAGCCTCCAGGGCTAGGAAAAAGTACAGTTGTGTACACTTACCATAAATGTAGATGTTCAAGTGTATTCACTGTTGCAGTCATTACATTTGGGTAATCTGCTGGCAGGTTGCCCTCAGACGGCCTGAATTCCAAAGTCTTGGGTCCTACGTCAGTTGCTGTCTTCTCTTCCATGAAGTCAGGTCGTCAGGGGTATAAAACATGCAGCCGACACCATTTTCTTTAATTTTTTTTTTGCCCCCGATGTCAGGTGCCCCCAAAAAGGTAGCAATATTATAAATATTTATATATATACATGCATCAATATAAACTTTACCTTCATCTACAAGCAAATACACCACATAGGTTGTAGAAGATAGAGAAGGAAAGATAGACTGTAGAATGACAGAGGGAGGGTAACCTGGACTGCAACAGTGAATACACTCTAACTACATTTATGGTAAGTGTACACAACTGTACTATGTTCTTCGTGTTTCACTGTTGCAGTCATTACATTTGGGTAGAATCCCAAAGCTATGGTTGGGAGGCTGGAGCTAAACAGCATTAGGTGAGGCTATAAGGCCCTGCAGCACTGCAGTGGCAAAGCCTGCCCTGGACTTAGAGAGGCAAATGATAATGCTTTGTAAAGGTGTGAATAGAACTCCAAGTAGCAGCCTCTAGAATGTCTTTGGTTGGTACTCCTCTGAGAAAGGCTGCTGAAGTAGCTGCAGCTCTGGTGGAATGAGACCTAATGCCCTTGGGCACAGGTTTACCATGGTGTAAGTAGCAGAAACAGATGCAATGGCTTATTCACTTTGAAATTGTCTGCTTTGAAATAGCCTTTCCTTCTGATCCTGCAACATATGACACTAGTAATTGTTCAGTTTTTCTTAGAGCTTTAGTCCTGCTCAAGTAGAATCTTCGCTGTCTGTGTACGTCCAAGGAATGCAGAATTCTCTCCCCTTTGTTCTGCGGATTTGGATAAAAAGTTGGCAGATGAATTGTTTGGTTAAGAGCCACACTGGAAACGACCTTAGTCATAAAAGTAGGATTTGTCCTCAGAAACACCCTGTCTGGGTAAAATATGATAAATGGCTCTACAGCCATGAGGGCCTGTAGCTCTGAAACTCTTCTTGCTGAAGTAATTGCTAGTAGCAGAACTGTCTTCCATGATAAGAACTTTATATCAGCGGTAGCAGCTGGTTCAAATGGAGGCAGGGTGAGCTTTTCCAACACCTAACTGAGGTCCCATGCAGGTAAAAGTGATCTTTTAGGAGGCCTTAAATTTTTGGATCCTCTAAAATACTGCTTTAGTAAAGGATGAGAAAAGATTGGTGGCCTTGTATTGTAATGAGCCAAAATGGCAGAGGCATGGATTGTGATTGATAAGAAAGATAGGCCTTTGTCAAGCATCTCAGTTAAGTATTGTAATATCTGAGGAATATGTGGTTCTGCTGTATCAGTTCCTTGTGCTCGATTCCAAGCACAGAATCTCTTCCATTTGTCAGCATAAGATTTTTTAGTACTAGGCCTTCTGGATTCCAAAATGACATCCATCATAGCTTTACTTGAGAGGTGTCGTTTGTATGATTACAGATTAGCCATGCTGCCAGGTTCAGAGTCTGCAGTTGATTGTGTAGGATCTGATTGTTTTGCTGGGACAGTAGTTGTGGATTTTAATGTAAAGTCCAAGCTGGGTATTGAGACAAGCTCCTTAGGACTGGGTACCAGTATTGGCGGGGCCAGTCCGGGGCAATTAATATCATTTTTGGCTTCTCTTGTCTGACTTTTAGGAGGACCTTGGGTAAAAGAGGCAGAGGAGGAAAGGCGTAAACTGTTTTTTCCAACTGAAGGATAGGGCGTCCACTTTCCATGCTTGTCTGTGATAAGTCCTTGTGCAGAATCTTTTCAGTTGATAATTTTGAGGAGGGGCAAATAGATCTATGTCTGGGCTCCCCCATTTCTCTGTTATCATGCTGAAAACTTGTGGGTTTAGTTTCCATTCGTGAGGATCCATAAGGTTTCTGCTTAAATTGTCTGCCAGAGTGTTTTGTTTTCCTGGCAAGAATTGAGCTTGAAGATGTATTTGGTAGGTCAAAGCTGTGTCCCACAGTGCCATGGCTAATCTGCAAAGGGGGTATGAGTGTGTGCCCCTTTGCTTGTTTATATACCACATGACTGTGGGTTGTCCGTCTTTATCAGTAGTTGTCCTGGATGAAGTACGTCCTTGAAGGCTGTTAGGGCATTTTGAACAGCTAGCATTCTCTTTCTGGTTGACACATAGATGCATTTGTTTTGGTGCCCATATGCACTGAATACATCTTCCTGCCATGTGGGCTCCCCAGGCATAATCTATGCATCTGTTGTTAAGGTTTGGCTGGCAGGGGGTAGAGGGAAGGGCCGTCCCATGTTTTGGTGACAGGCCTTTGCCCACCATAGAAACTCCTGTTGTAGGCAGGGAATGAGAGGAATCATTGTTTCCAGACTGTGTGAATGTTGACTCCATAAACTTTTTAGGTACCACTGAAGTTTCCACATATGCAGTCTTGCATAAGGAATTAGTAGGATGCAGGATGCCATGAAGCCCAGAGCCTGCAGAATTTGTCTTGCAGAAGACTGGGTTTTTGTTGCCATCAGTTTGAAGCAAGTAGTCAGTTGCCTTTGTTTGTCTGGCATGAGGTAAGCCATCTGGGCAGTTGTATTCAAGCTTGCACCCAGGAATGTTATCTTTTGAGAGGGTACCAGTTGTGACTTCTTTTCGTTTATTATGTACCCTAGGCATGTTAGAAGCCTTTTCACAAATGCCAGGTGTCGTAGAAGAGTGTCCTTGTTCTCTGCTTGAATGAGACAGTCGTCCAAGTAAGGATATATTTGAATACTTCTTTGTCTGCAAAATGCAATTACTGGTGCCAGGCACTTTGTAAAGACCCTGGGCGCAGTAGATAAGCCAAAGGGCAGTGCAGAGAATTGGTAATGCATTAAGCCAGCCTTGAATCTGAGGTATCTTCTGCATGACTGTCTTACTGGGACATGCAGGTATGCCTCTTTTAGGTCTAAAGTCACCAGCCAAGCATTCTTGCCCAGCATGGGCAGAAGCTGTTGCAAAGTGAGCATTTTGAATTTTGGAATGTCCAGGTATGTGTTCAAAATCGATAAATCCAGTATTGGCTGCCAGGCCTTGTCCTTTCTGGGTACCAATAACAGTCTTGAGTAAAATCCTTGTCCTTTTTCCTGTTCTGGTACTGACTGAATGGCTCCATATCCGTGAGGGACGTAACCTGTTTCTGTGCCTCTGCCCACTGTTTTTTTTGGCAGATCTGGCAAACCATTTGTCATTGGCAGAGTGTGGAAATGGAATTGTGGAAATGGAATCTGTATCCCTGTGATACGATGTTTAATACCCACTTGTCCTGGGTTATTAACGGCCAATTTTGAGCAAAAAGTGCTAATTTTCCCCCTATGGGTGCTGCCAAAAGATAAGTGCTTGGTATAGGCAGAGGGAAGTCATTGGGATTGCTTTGGTTTGTGCTTTACCTCCTCCAGATTTGGAGGTGGATGCACCCCATTGCTTTAACCTGTATGAGTCTTGAGCCTGGTACCTGGAACCCTTAGGGCGTCTGAATTTGCCCCTTTGAGCTCTGTCTGACACAGGAAAGGACCAATTTTTTGTAGGCCAGTGTCTACTGAATCTAGGTGGCTGCACTTGTAAGAAACCTTTAACAGTTTGCATAGACTTAGCTTTGTCTTCCATTTTCTTTAAAACCTCTTCTGCCTTAATACCAAACAGAGAATCATGCTGTAAAGGTGCATCTAGCAATTTAGCTTTAACATGGTCAGGCAAATTTTGTTCCTTTAACCAGGCATGCCTCCTAAGCACAGATCCAGTAACTGTGGCCCTGCAGGAGGCCTCTAAAGAATCAAAACCACATTGCAAAGTATGCTTTCCAACTTGTTCAGCTGCATGCAATAATTCCTGCAATTCCTTATTTTCTGCACATTCTGAAATCAACATAATTTTCTGTTTCAGCAATCCCATAACATGTTGTTGGTACTTCAACATATGAAACTGACAGTTTAAGGCCCTGATTGCCAAGGTTGCAGATGTATAAACCTTTTTTCCCCATCTGTCCAGTGCCCTTGAATCTCTGTCTGAGGGGGTAGGGTTTTTTGCTGTTGAGGCCTTAACTCCCTTTGGACCCTGTGAAATAGTTTCAGGATCAGCAACAGGGTTTCTAAATAGAAATGTATGAGAGTCAGGGACCCTGTAATATCTGTCCGGCTTACTGGGAGCCGGAGGTAAGGAGTCAGGGGTCAGGCTTGACTCCGAAAACACCGACCGAAGGGCTGCCTGACGACAGGACAACCCATTTGTAAGGACTGCAGATGCATCCTTGAAGGACATCAGGGGGAATGGCTAAAGGCTTGTGCTGAGGGAGAAGGAAATCCCTGAGCCTCTTTTTTGATTCTGAGAAGTCTTGACTCTCCCAGTGAAAATGCTCCCTCAAAGTATGCAAGGTTTCTCCAAATGAATAATCCTCAGGAGGAGATGCAGATGGAATAGACTCCTCAGCATCAGAATCCTCATAGGGAGGTAAAGATAATTCCTGATCAGAAGAGGAATCAGAAGAAACAGAAACCTGATCTGAAGATTCATAGTCAGTGTCTTGCCTAGGCCTCTTATCTGGAGGGAGATGGGTATCCCTGATCAAGGTAATAAGGTCTTCAGTCATTTTGTTTATTTGCTTTTTAGGCATAGAGGCCTGTGCATGTGGCTCAGGCGTCGTTTTTTTAGTTTTAGAAGATGTCTTTGCCTTTGGTTTTGCAGCTTTCGTCGGTTTGATATATAAATGTTAAGGTCTGAATACGCCCTCATAAGCTGGTGCCTGCTCAGCGGCTCCAGACCCATCCGAGGGAGATACATCCGTCGGTCCAATACCTCGAGTATCTTGCGGCATGCCGGACGCCACATGGGTGTCGGTAGAGGCCTGCGACTCGAAAATAGTAGGTATCAGGGGCTGCGAAAGCGCCTGAGTACCGGCGAACGGCTTAGGAGAAGCTTCATCATCGGTTTTGGATCTCGACTGCCTTTCTCTGTCCTTTTCTTTGGGTTTTTTATGTACTCCGGTAGTCGGATTGCTATCCGACGACATTTCTGGGTAGTTAAATCTGTTTCCAAAATACTTAAATGCAAAAATATACCGACGCTTGTGCTGGTTAAATCTAGCACAAAACAGACAGCCAGGCACGTTGTGGTCAGGGCCTAGGCAAGGAATACAGTATAAATGGAAATCCTTATGGAGGTATTTGCTTCCCACAAGTAATACAATTATTAACTTTTTCTGACATCGGTAAAAAGCAAGAAAAAAGTTTCCCCAACAAGGTACTTAGCTTTAGTGACGACTTCGGTTCTGAAACTTAAACTCAAATATTTCAGTAGTCGGCAGACCAGCACTTGCGAAATGCTTCTGCTTCGGGCACCACGCGGCAAGAAAGACTAAAGAAAATGGCGTCGGCTGCATGTTTTATACCCCTGACGACCTGAAGTCATGGAAGAGAAGACAGCAACCGACAGAGGACCCAAGACTTTGGAATTCAGGCCGACTGAGGGCAACCTGCCAGCAGATTACCCAAATGCAATGACTGCAACAGTGAAACACGAAGAACATCTGCAGTCATCTCCCTGACATTGACATATTTCTTTTGAACGGCAGGATTTCCAAGTTTCCTGAACCCTGAAATTCTTGCAGGTGGCTCCCCACCCTAAGTCTGAAGCATCTATGAAAATTAACTGGTTTGGGGACGGCATTTGGAGAGGCAATCCTGGGCTGTGGTGGATTTGTTGAATCCACACCCTTTGCTCTGATTTGAGGCAGGGCAGAAAAGGGATTTGTTTCTCTAAAGAATGTAGATGTTGTGACCACATGTTCTTGAGGTATCATTGGAACTTCCTCATGTGCATTCTTGCAAGGGAAGCATGGGAATAGTGGCTGCCATAAGCACCAGTAGTTGCAGGAATTGTCTCTCAGAAATCTGGGAGTCCAGTAAAAGGTTTTGAATGTGAGTGGAGAGGACCTTTTCTTGTGGCAGAAAGGCCTGCATTAGATCTGTCCTGATTCTGCAGCCCAGAAATACTTTGTCTTGCTGAGGGAGCAAGGAGGATTTGTTCATACTGAGGATGAAGCCCAGGTTTTAAAATACGGTGGTGGTGAACCTGAGTTGGTCCCTGAGACGGGTTTCTGTCTCTGCTAGAAAAAGAATGTTGCCTAGATAGGGGTAGAGTTGGAGACCTAGAGTCCTGCAGTAAGCAATGGCTGGGGCTAGGCATTTTGTGAATACTCTGGGTGCTGTAGACAAACCAAAGGGCAAGGCTGTAAACTGAAAATGAGAGCAGGGTCAGAAAACAAACATTTTCTGTTGGAGGGTTTTATGGGGATATGCAGGTAAGCTTCCTTTAGATCCAGAGTGGCCATGAAAGCCTGATCTGGGACAAGAGGGAGTACAATTGGGAGGGAGAGCATTTTGAAAGATGAAACTTCTAGAAATTGGTTTAGGAAAGGAAGAGCCAGTACAGGTCTCCAAGGACCATCCTTTCTGGGGACCAGAGAGAGCCTTGAATAAAATCCTTTTCCTTCCTGCCCTGGAGGAACAGGTTCTACTGCTCCTAGTTTTTGTAGGTGTTGAAGAATTTTTGGCAAAAGGTGGATTTGTTTTTTTGGGGGAAAGGGAATATGCTTTGGGATGGGCTTTTCCCTCCAGGAAAAGAAGTATCCATTTTGAATGATACTCAGTACCCATTGGTCTGAAGTGATGGTTTTCCAAATAGGTAAACAGCGGGATAGGCGGGCTGACAAGGGCAGCTAGGAAAGGCAGTCACACATTGTTGGGTGCATTTCTATCCTGAAAGGACTGTCTAGGACTTGGTTGGGAGGTGACAGGACTGGAGAATGCTTGCCTTCTGGTTACCCTCCTGTGCATGGTGGATGAGGGGGTGGCAGAGGAAGGGGTTCTCTTGACAAATGAGGTTTTAGCAAGGTAGTTCCTGTAATATTTTGGAATAGGGGACACATGCAAATGCTTGATGTCCTGTAGTTCCTTGCTTTTCTCTTGCAGGTTTTTAAAAAGTTCTGTAGATTGTTTTCCAAACAAAAGGTTATGGTCTAAGGGGACGTCTATAATCTTAGTTTTAAAGTCCTCTGGAAGAGGTTGTAGGCGCAGCCAAGAACATCTGCGAAGGACTGAAGCAGAAGCTGCTGACCTAGCAGATGCCTCTGCAGAGTCATAACTGCACCTAATTGAATGTCTGGGCTACCTGTGAAGCCAGGGACAATTTTGATGTTATGTCCGACTTAGTAGGGTAGTCAGGTGTGGTAGCCAGGAGATTAGTACCTTGTGCATATTTAACCATGTGAATCTGGTAATTTATAGCACAGAAGTCCAGGGTGGAAGAGATGTACACTTTTCCCAATCCTGTCCATGCCTTTGCTGTCTTTATCAGTAGGCAAAATAGATGCAGAGGGAATAAGTCTGGACTGCTTGACTAGAGAGACAGCAGTAACTGCAGGCTCTGCTAGGGGTGGGGGGGCGGGGGGGGGGTAGGGTTAACTAAGAAATTTTGCTCATTAGAGACCTTATAAAACATGTCTGTTCTTTTAGGTGCAGTTGGTTGAGAGTCTGGATTTTTGGATGCAGAGGTAAAAGCATCCAGATAGGCAGGTAGGACCGGTGGGATGGCTGATGGGGAGGGAGATTCCACTTGAAGGAGTTCAAAATACTTCCTCTGGCTGGTCAGTCACCTGGGTAGTGTCCTGTTTAACTCTTTCATCTTAGTTATTGTTTCACCAAAGGTAATGTCCTCTGATGGAGAATCCCTTTCAATAGATTCCTCATGTGGTGAATAATATTCCAAAGGAGAGGCAATCTGAGAAGCATAAGAAATGGATTCTTCAGTAAAAGTATAGTAAGGTTCTAGTCCCCTCTTCGCCTTCCTGTGTAGTCTGCAAGGGAAGAGAAATGGCAGAGGCAGGCCTAGGGCTGAGTACAGGTATAGTGGAGGGGGTGCAGCCTGTTGGCTTGAGGGACAAAAAGGCCTGCAACTTAGAGTTAGTGAAATAATTCCAGTCTGGGACTCCTTCAGGGGTAGGAGTCAAATGTTTATTTTCTGTTTTCATTTAGTAGACATTGGTTTGGGAGAAGGCCTAGGCTCAGAAGCTTGAGTCTCAGGAATAGGAATTTCCGAAGGTCGTTCGACTGTTACGAGTTCCCCCTCGACATCAGTAGGAACTAACATCTGAGCTATCTCTGTGGACGTGCAGGCCATAACTTCTGAAGTGGCCTCCTTTGTGGGAGCAGTCAAAGTAGACTGTTCAGTCGGACGTCCCTCAACTCGTAAATCGGCAGCTGAAGGGACGTCCGATGGCGGAGAGGCAAAGGAAGGAGGCCTGGAAAAGTACAGTTGTGTACACTTACCATAAATGTAGATGTTCGAGTGTATTCACTGTTGCAGTCCTCACATATGGGTTATTCTACTCCCTGTAGCCCTCAGTCAGCCCGAATATCAGAGTCCTTGGTATATGATGTCGGCTGCCGCCAGTTGTAAAACTGATGTTAGTACTTCAGGTATAAAGGGAGACAGACAACGCCATTTCTGCAGTTTTTCTTGCCTTAACTGTCAGGAGCCCCGAAAAGAAGGCTAATCCAGGAATGGTAGCACCCGGGACACGTTATACAAAAAATAAAAATCCATAGTCTGTGCCTTAAGAAAAAAAGAGGGAATGGAGGGTGGGAAAAGTACAGTGGTGTACACTTACCATAAATGTAGATGTTCGAGTGTATTCACTGTTGCAGTCATTACATTTAGGGTTATCTGCTGGCAGTAGCCCTTAGTCGGCCTGATTAACAAAGTCTTGGGTCCTTCGTTGGCTGCTGTCTCTTCTTCCGTGACGTTAGGTCATCAGTGGTATAGAACATGCAGCCGACGTCATTACATCAGTTTTTCTTGCCCCAGATATCAGGTGCCCCCCTAATAGGAAGCAATTAAATCCATAAATATACAAGATTATACCTCAAACAAAAAAGCAAATACACTAAAAAGCTTTTAAGCATTGAAAAGGAGAGAAGAGGTACAGCCAAAAGAAGTCAGGGGGCTGGAGGGAGGGTAACCAGGACTGCAACAGTGAATAACTCGAACATCTACATTTATGGTAAATGTACACAACTGTACTATGTTCTTCGTGTTTCACTGTTGCAGTCATTACATTTGGGTAGATTCCCAAAGCTAAGGATGGGAGGAGGAATTTAGATAGCATTAGGACTAGCTATAAGGCCCTGCAAAACTGCAGTGGCAAAGCCAGCTATGGATTTAGAGAAAATTGGCAAATGGTAATGCTTGGAGAAAGTATGTACAGAACTCCAGGTAGCAGCTTTTAGGATGTCCCTGGTAGGTACACCTCTGAGAAAGGCTGTAAAGGTAGATGCAGCCCTGGGTGAGTTTGATCTGATCCCCTGTGGGATAGGTTTTCCATGGTGCTTATAGCAGAAATGAATGCAATGGCCTATCCATTTGGAGATGGCTCGCTTTGAAATAGCCTTCCCCTCTGTCCCTGCAGCAAATGCCACCAGCAGTTGTTTAGATTTCCTTTCAGGTTTAGACCTGTCCAAGTATAATCTAAGTTGTCTGTGCACATCTAAGGAGTGCAACATCCGTTCTCCTTTGTTCTGTGGATTTGGAAAGAAGGTAGGCAAATGAATGGACTGATTAAAGGCCACACTGGATACCACCTTTGGCATGAAAGTGGGATTGGTCTGTCCACTTTCACACCCTTCCAAAAATGAGAGGCATGCCAAACCTGCCACAAAATCAAAGGGCAGAGGCACAAAAACAAGTTTCAGCTCTCATGGACATGAAAGCAATTCAAGAGGTACCTACAAAAGAACAAGGTCAAGGGTTTTATTCCAGACTATTCCTGGTACCAAGGAAAGACAAAGATTGGAGACCTATCTTAGACCTATCCATCCTAAACACATATCTACAGGTGCCAAAATTCAAGATGCTCACATTACAGCAGCTTCTTCCCATGCTGGGCAAGGAGTCTTGGCTGGTAACATTGGACCTCAAGGAGGCATACCTGCATGTCCCCATCAGACAAGATTGCAGAAGATACCTCAGATTTCTTGCAGGTTCAACCCATTACCAATTCTCTGCATTGCCCTTTGGCTTATCTACTGCGGCCAGAGTGTTTACGAAATGCCTGGCATCAGTAATCGCCTTCTGCAGACTACAAGGGATGCAAATCTACCCATATCTGAACGACTACCTGATCCAAGCGGACAGCAAGGACATACTTCTGCAGCACCTGGCATTTGTAATAAAACTGTTGAACTTCCTGGGATACACAGTCAACAAAAAGAAATCAAAACTAATACCCTCTCAACAAATAATTTTCCTGGGTGCCAGCTTGGATACAACCACCCAGATGGCCTACCTCACGCCAGACAAGCAAGGGCAACTGTCTCAATACTTCAGAAAAATGGCAACTTACACCAGGCTAACTGCAAGGAAAATCCTGCAGGCTCTGAGATTCATGGCATCTTGCATCCTACTAATCCCATGTGCAAAGCTGCATATGAGGAAACTTCAATGGTACCTGAAAAACTTATGGTCTCAACTCAGCCACAGCTTGGAAGCAATTATCCCACTCATTCCATGCATTCAAAAGGAATTTTTGTGGTGGACTCAAGCTTGCCAAAGTAACACAGGTCTTCCTTTCTGTGTACCTCAAGCAACTCAAATCATCACAACAGACGCCTCAGACTACGCCTGGGGAGCACACATGACAGATCAGTGCATTCAGGGAAAATGGATCCGAAATGAGAAGCACCTTCACATCAACCAAAAGGAAATGCTAGCCGTGCAAAAGGCTATTATGACCTTCAAAGACCTACTGCATCCAGGCCAGCTGTTGATAAGGACAGACAACACCACAGTGATGTGGTACATAAACAAACAGGGGGGAACTCATTCATACCCCCTGTGCAGGCAAGCCATGACCCTTTGGGGTAGGTCTGGCCAACCGTGTGGGGTTGGTAGGGAGTGGAAGTGGAATTTGTATCCTTGGAAAACTACATTTAAAACCCATTTGTCCAGGATAATGAGTTCCCAGTTTTTTGCATGCAGGGCGAGCTTTCCTCCTAAGGGAGCAGGCAGTTGAGCAGGGCTTGGAAGGGTTAAGGTTAAGTCATTGTCACATTTTTCTGTAGGGGGGTGTCTTACTACTTCCTGCTTTGGAAGTGGAAGGCCCCCACTGCTTAGGCCCAATGGGTAGCCTGAGACAGTAACCTAGGTCTGCTGTACTAGGTTTGGAAGAAGAAGTCCTGGAAGAGAATGGAAAGGACCAATTCTTTGAACGCCAATGCCTATTAAATCTGGGAGGCTGTACTTGCAGGAAATCTAACAGTTTGCATAGATTTAGCTTTTTCCTCCATCTTTTTGAGGACTTCGGCTTTGTTGCCAAACAGGCGGTCTTGGTTTAAGGCAGCATCCAGTAATTTAGCTTTAACATGATCAGGCAAGTTTTGCTCTTTAAGCCAAGCATGACTTCTAAATACAGACCCAGTGACAGCAGCCCTGCAAGATGCTTCTAGAGAGTCAAACCCACACTGAAAGTATGATTACCAACCTGTTCAGCAGAATGCATTAAATCCTGTAATTCTTTGTGTTCAGCACAGTCAGGAATCAACATCTTTTTCTGTTTAAATAGTCCCATAATATGCTGCTGGTACTTTAATATATGAAACTGGCAATTTAAAGCCCTAATGGCCAAAGTAGCAGAAGTGTATACCTTCTTGCCCCACCTGTCCAAGTCTCTAGAATCTCTATCAGAACGGGTAGGATTTTTGGCAGCAGTAGCCTTAATGCCCTTTGGACCTTGGGAAATGGTCTCTGGATCCGAAGTAGGATTCTTGAAGAGGAACTTGTGAGAGTCAGGTACTCTCTAATACCGGTCAGGTTTTGTGGGAGCTGGAGGTCAAGTGTCTGGCGACAGGCTAGATTCCAATTAAGTATCATCTACAATGCCCAGAAAGTACAGTTGTGTACACCTACCATAAATGTAGATGTTCGAGTGTATTCACTGTTGCAGCCATTACATTTGGGTAATCTGCTGGCAGGCTGCCCTCAGTCGGCCTGATTAACAAAGTCTTGGGTCCTGCGTCGGTTGCTGTCCCTTCTTCCATGACGTCAGGTCGTCAGGGGTATAAAACATGCAGCCGATGCCATTACATAATTTTTCTTGTCCCAGATGCCCCCCCCAAATGGGGAACAAAATATTTAAGTAATTAAAAACTTAAATATATATATATATATATATATATATATATATATATATATATATATATATATATATATACACACACACACAAACAAAAGCAAATACACCAAAAAGGCTTTTAAACACAGTAAAGGAAAGTATAAGTATAGTAAGAGAAAAAAAGTACAGTTTTGTACCTACCATAAATGTAGATGTTCGAGTGCTAATACAGCTGCAGTTATAACAGACGGGTTCTCCTGCCGTCAGGCGGGTCCTCGGTCAGCCGAATTCCAAAGTCTAGGTCCGGCGTCGTTGTCGTCGCTTCTTCCCTGACGTCAGTGCGACAGGGGTATAAAAGAACCAGCCGACGCCATATTCTTCAGTTTTTCTTGCCCCAGATGTCAGGTGCCCCCAGAAGGAAGGCAATACATAAAATTATGTAATAATGCAATGCAATATAATCAAAAAACAGTAGTTGCAAGCAAATACACCATAAAAGAATACCCCTAGAGGGGAAGGAGGGAGGGAAACCTGGACTGCAGCTGTATTAGCACTCGAACATCTACATTTATGGTAGGTACAAAACTGTACTATGTTCATCGTGCAAACAGCTGCAGTCATAACAGATGGGTAGAATCCCAAAGCTAAGAAAAGGGTGGTAGGCACTAGGTGGAACTAGGAGGAGCCAAAATGCCCTGCAAGACTGCAGTGGCAAAGCCTGCTCTAGATTTGGAGTATAATGGTAGGTTGTAGTGCTTGGAGAAGGTATGCACAGAACTCCAAGTGGCTGCTTCCAAAATATCCTTGGTAGGAACTCCTCTGAGGAAGGCTGCAGAGGTGGCTGTGGCCCTGGTGGAATGAGTTCTAATGCCTTTAGGTACAGTTTTGCCATGAAAGGAATAGCAAAAGCGTATGCAGTGGGCTATCCATTTTGAGATTGTCTGTTTGGAAATAGACTTTCCTTGAGCTCCTACTGCATAGGCCACAAAGAGCTGTTCTGATTTTCTGAAAGGTTTTGATCTGTCCAAATAATAACGCAGTTGCCTGTGGATGTCCAAGGAATGTAGTAATCTCTCCCCTTTGTTTTGAGGATTAGGATAAAAAGTAGGTAAATGTATGGCCTGATTTAAAGCTACCCTGGATACCACTTTAGGCATAAAGGACGGGTTGGTTCGTAAGAAAACTCTGTCCTGATGGAAGATGATAAAAGGCTGGACAGCCATGAGAGCCTGTAGTTCTGAAACTCTACGAGCTGAAGTGATAGCCAGAAGGAAAGCTGTTTTCCAGGACAAATATTGCAAATCTGATGAGGCAGCTGGCTCAAAAGGAGGCAAAGTCAGTTTTTCCAGAATGAAATTAAGATCCCAAGGAGGTATTGGTTGTTTCCTTGGAGGTCTTAAATTCTTAGCCCCTCTGAGGAACTGTCTTAATAGAGGGTGAGAAAATAAAGGTGGATCAGTGTTGTATTCTGCAGAAATGGCTGAGGCATGGATTTTGATGGAGGAGAATGAAAGTCCACTGCTTAGCAGTTCAGCCAAATATTGTAGTATTTGAGGTAAATTCAGTTTTCCAGGGTTCTGGCCCATTTTCTCATTCCAGACAGAAAAACGTTTCCATTTTGCGGAGTAAACTTTTCTAGTTGATGGCCTTCTGGCCTCCAAAATGACATCCTGCACCTCCTTGGAGAGTAGGGCCTGCTGTGATGCTAAGGAATCTTCCATGCGGCTAGATTGAGGGTTTTTAACTGACTGTGAAGAGTTTTGAAGCTGTGCTGAGTCAGAAGAAGAGGCATTAGAGGCAGGGTCCATGGTGGGGAATGCGTCAGGCTCCTCAGGAGTGGGTACCAGTGTTGCCTTGGCCAGTCCGGAGCAATGAGGATCATCTTTGATCTGTCTGCTCTGGTCTTCAATAGGACTTTGGGCAGCAGAGGAAGAGGCGGGAAGGCATAAACTGTCATTGATGTCCAACTGAAAGAGAGAGCGTCCACTCTCCAGGACTTTGGATGAAAGATCCTTGAGCAGAATTTTGGCAATTGATGATTTTTGTGGGAGGCAAAGAGATCCATGTCTGGCCTTCCCCATTTTTGGATTGTTTCTGTAAAAACTTTTGGATGCAACTTCCATTCGTGTGGATCTGTCATATGACTGCTTAGGTTGTCTGCCAGCGTGTTTTCCTTGCCTGGCAAGTACTGTGCTTGTAGTTCCATTTGTAAGTCCATGGCCATGTTCCAAAGTGACATGGCCAGTCTGCATAGGGGATAAGAATGTGCTCCTCCCTGCTTGTTTATGTACCACATAACTGTGGTGTTGTCCGTTCTTATCAATAGCTGACCTGGTTGTAGAAGGTCCTTGAAAGCTATAATAGCATTTATTACTGCTAGCATTTCTTTTTGATTGATGTGAAGGTGCTTTTCTTTTTGGGACCATTTGCCCTGAATGCACCGGTCTGTCATGTGCGCCCCCCAGGCATAGTCCGAGGCGTCTGTTGTGATGACTTGATTTACTTGAGGCTTGCTGAATGGAAGACCTCTGTTTGTTTGACATGCTTGAGCCCACCACAGAAATTCCTTTTGCAGACATGGAATTAGTGGTATTATTGTTTCCAAACTGTGGCTGTGTTGAGACCATATGTTTTTTAGGTACCATTGTAGTTTTCTCATATGCAGCTTTGCACATGGGATTAGTAAGATGCAAGATGCCATGAATCCCAGAGCCTGCAGGATTTTCCTTGCAGTCAGCCTGGTGCAATTTGCCAGTGTTCTAAAATATTGAATTAGTTGCCCCTGCTTCTCTGGCGTGAGGTAGGCCATCTGGGTGTTTGTGTCCAAATTGGCACCCAGGAAAATTATCTTCCGAGAGGGTATTAACCTTGATTTCTCTTTGTTGACTGTGTATCCCAGAGAGTTTAATAACATTATTACATAAGCCAGATGTTTCAGAAGAATATGTTTGCTGTCCGCTTGGATCAGGCAGTCGTCCAAATAAGGGTATATTTGTATCCCTTGAAGTCTGCAGTAGGCAATTACTGATGCCAGGCATTTCGTGAATACTCTGGGCGCAGTAGATAAGCCAAAGGGCAATGCAGAGAATTGATAATGGGTTGAACCTGCAAGAAATCTGAGGTACCTTCTGCAATTTTGTCTGATTGGGACATGCAGGTATGCCTCCTTGAGGTCCAATGTTACCAGCCAAGACTCCTTGCCCAACATGGGAAGAAGTTGCTGTAGAGTGAGCATCTTGAATTTTGGTACGAGTAGGAATGTGTTTAGGATGGAAAGATCCAAAATAGGTCTCTTTTTCCCTTCCTTGGCACCAGAAATAGCCTGGAATAAAAACAATGACCGTGTTTGTGTGTAGGTACCTCTTGAATAGCTTTCATGTTTATAAGATCTGAAATTTGCTTTTGTGCCTCTGCCCTTTGATTGTGTGGCAGGTTTGGCATGCCTCTCATTTTTGGAAGGGTATGAAAATGGAATTTGTAGCCTCTGTTTATAATGTACAGGATCCATTTGTCCTTTGTGACAACATGCCAATTTTTTGAGAATAGTGCCAGCTTTCCTCCTAAGGGGGCTGCCATTTGAGACCTGGTTGGCATGCAAAGGGGAAAGTCATTGGGTTTGCTTTCTGAAAGATTGCGAGTTGTCCTCACCACCTCTTTGTGTAGGAGCTTGCCATTGTCTGCCTCTATACGATCCTTGGGATTGTCCTCTGCCCCTCGGGCGCCTGTATCTGCCTCTTTGGGGTCTGTTTGTGGCAGGAAAGGAGCAGTTTTTGGAAGGCCAATTTCTACTAAAACGTGGGGGTTGAACCTGCAGAAATTCTTTCACAGTTTGCATTGATTTAGCCTTTTCCTCCATTTTCCATAATACTTCCTCAGCATTTGCCCCAAATAGTACATCCTTTTGAAGAGGGGCGTCTAGTAATTTAGCTTTGACGTTATCAGGCAAGGCTTGTTCCTTGAAGCCAGGCATGCCTACATATGACTGAGCCTGTAACAGCAGCTCTACAAGAGGCCTCTAGAGCATCAAAACCACATTGTAAGGTATGTTTACCCACTTGTTCTGCACTATGCATCAAATCCTGCAACTCCTTCAAGTCTGGTTGTTCAGGTTGTGACATTTTACTTTTCAATTGAGATAACAGAAACTGTTGGTATTTTAGCATATGAAACTGACAGTTTAAGGCCCTCATGGATAAGGTAGCCGAGGTATATACCTTTTTCCCCACCTTTCTAAGGATCTGGAATCTCTCTCTGAAGGCAATGGATTTTTGGCAATGGAGGCCTTAACTCTTTGGGCCCCTGTGAAATGGTTTCTAGGTCAGCAGCATGGCTTTTGTATAGAAATTGGTGTGAGTCAGGAACCCTGTAGTACCTGTCAGGCTTAATTGGAGCTGGAGGTAGAGAGTCCGGGTTAAGGCAGGCCTCCGAGTAAACATCATCTAGGATGTCCAAGACAGGAGGTATAGCCAGAGGCCTGTGCTGGGGTAACAAAAGAAATTCCCTGAGCCTTTTCTTGGAATCTGAATAATCCTGGCCTTCCCAGTGGAAGTGTTCCCTTAAGGTATGCAAGGTTTCCCCAAATGAGTAATCCTCAGGGGGGGATACAGAAGGAATAGACTCCTCTGCATCAGAGTCTTCAAAAGGGGAGTAAGACTGTTCCTGATCATCAGAGTGTTCTGAAATAATGGAGCCCTGATCAGAGGAGGGGGAATCTTCCTCCACTCTGGGCCTTTTGTCCGGAGGTGGCTGAGAACCTCTGATTAGAGTAATTAAATCCTCAGCCATTTTAAGCATCTGTTTCTTAGGCATGGGGCCTGGAGATGGGCCCTGTGTAGCTGGTCTCTTAGGGTGCATGGTTGCTTTAGATTTGGTGAAAGCCTTGATGGAGAAAGAAGGGGAAGGTCTGAAGACACCTTGAGTGGAGGTGGACCTGTCCACATTCTGTGTTTCAACGCCAAGAGTGGCTTCGGTATCTGTAGTCGGGGTGTGGGCCGAGGAGCCTGCAACCTCGGGTACAGGAGACACTGCCAAAGATGTGTCGTCGGTAATCAGGGGCTGCGTAGGCGACTCGCTGAGAACAGGACCACGTGTAGTCGACTCTGGCGTGGTGTCAGTAGAGGCCGCCGGCCTCGAGTGTCGGTCCTTGTCTTTACGTTTTTTAGACAAAACCGGAGTCGGAGTATCCGATGACATAGTATAGTTAAATGCTTTCCCAAAAAAATGCTGGGCAAACTCCGCCCGACGCTTAATAGTGCATTTGTTGAATGTAGCACAAAAGCGACAGACCGAGACGTTGTGGTCTGGGCCTAAACAAGGTATACAGAGGGAATGGAAATCCTTATGCGGTATTTGCTTCCGACAAGAAATACAATTATTAACTTTGTCTGACATCGGTCTGAGGCAAGAAAAGTTTCCCCAACGGGGTACTTAGCTTTTAAGAAGACTTCGGTTTCCAAATTTTTCGTAATCTCAGGAGCTGGCCGACCGGCACTTGCGAACTGCTTCTGCTTCGGGCACCGCGCGGCAAGAAAGACTGAAGAAAATGGCGTCGGCTGGTTCTTTTATACCCCTGTCGCACTGACGTCAGGGAAGAAGCGACGACAACCGACGCCGGACCTAGACTTTGGAATTCGGCCGACCGAAGACCCGACTGACGGCAGGAGAACCCGTCTGTTATGACTGCAGCTGTATGCACGATGAACATCAGGGGGTTGGAGGGAGGGTAACCAGGACTGCAAAAGTGAATACACTCGAACATCTACATTTATGGTAAGTGTACACAACTGTACTATGTTCTTCGTGTTTCACTGTTGCAGTCATTACATTTGTGTAGATTCCCAAAGCTATGGTTGGGGAGGATGGATTTATACAGCATTAGGACCAGCTATAAGGCCCTGCAAGACAGCAGTGGCAAAGCTAGCTCTGGATTTAGAGAAGAGAGGTAAATGGTAATGTTTGGTGAACGTATGACCTGAGCTCCAGGTAGCAGCTTCTAGAATGTCTCTGGTAGGAACACCTCTAAGAAAGGCTGTAGAAGTAGATGCGGCCCTGGTGGAATGAGATCTGATCCCCTGGGGGATAGTTTTACCATGGTGCATATAGCAGAAACTAATACAATGGCTTACCCATTTGGAAATAGTCTGCTTTGAAATAGCCTTTCCCTCTGCCCCTGCAGCAAATGCCACCAGTAGTTGATCAGATTTTCTTAGAGATTTTGTCCTGTTTAAGTAAAATCTGAGCTGTCTGTGTACATTCAATTAATGCAGAATCCGCTCCCTTGTTCTGTGGATTGGGAAAGAAAGTTGGAAAATGAATGGTTTGATTAAGAGCCACACTGGATACCACCTTAGGCATGAAGGATGGATTGGTCCTGAGAGACGCCCTGTCTGCATGAACAATAACGAAAGGCTCCACTGCCATAAGAGCCTGTAATTCGGAAATTCTTCTAGCTGACGTGACTGCTAAAAGGAAAGCTGTTTTCCAAGAGAGAAATTTTAAGTCTGCAGTAGCAGCTGGCTCGAAAAGAGAAGGAGTAAGTTTTTACAATACAAAGTTGAGGTCCCAGGCAGGGGCTGGAGCTCTCCTGGGTGGTCTTACGTTTTTGGCCCGTCTGAGATACTGCTTTAGCAGAGGGGAGGCTCTGTGTTGTAATGAACTGAAATGGCTGAGGCATAGATTTTTATGGAAGAAAAGGACAAGCCCTTGTGAAGCATCTCAGTTAAGTATTGTAAAATCTGAGGAATATCGGGCACTGTTGTGCTTATCCCTTGTGATTGATTCCAGGCACAACATCTTTTCCATTTGTCAGCATAAGATTTTCTAGTACTAGGCCTTCTTGTCTCCAAAATGATATCCATCACAGGTTTGCTGAGGGATGCTAAGGATGAATTTAGGTGATTAACCATGCTGCAAGATTTAAAGTTTGGAGAGGAGTGTGCAGAATTTGGTTGTTCTGCTGAGACAGTAAGTAACGTGTCTGAGGCAGGTGCCACGGTGGAAGGTGTGACACATTACGCAGGAGAGGGTACCCGTGTTGGCGAGGCCAGTCTGGAGTAATCAAAATCACTTTTGCTTTGTCCTTTTTGACTTTCAGTAGAACCTTGGAGAGCAGAGGCAGAGGGGGGAAAGCATAGACTGACAGGTTTTTCCAGCTGAATGACAGAGCATCCACTTTCCAGGCTTTTTTATGATGAATTCTTGTGCAAAATTTGTCCAAGTGATAGTTCTGGGGTGATGCAAAAAGATCTATGTCTGGACTCCCCCATTTGCGTGTCAACATGTTGAAAATCCGTGGATCCAATTTCCATTTGTGTGGGTCCATGAGATTTCTGCTTAGTTCGTCTGCCAGAGTATTCAGCTTTCCTGGCAGGAATTGAGCTTGTAGTTGTATTTGACAGGTCAATGCCGTGTTCCACAATGCCATGGCTAGTCTGCAAAGGGGGTAGGAGTGTGTACCCCCTTGCTTGTTTATGTATCACATAACTGTGGTGTTGTCTGTCTTTATCATTAATTGTCCTGCATAAAGGTAATCCTTGAAGGCTGTCAGTGCATTCTGTACAACTAGCATCTCTTTTTGATTGATATGAAGCTGCATTTGATTTGGGCTCCATTTGCCCTGAATGCACTTCCCTGCCAGATGAGCCCCCCAAGCATAGTCTGATGCATATGTAGTTAGGGTTTGGGCAGCAGGGGCTGGAGTGAATGGCAGCCCCTTGTTTTTATGGCAGGCCTCTGCCCACCATAGGAACTCTAGCTGCAGGCAAGGTAGGATAGGAATCATTGTTTCCAGGCTGTGACAATGTTGACTCCATAAACTTTTTAAGTACCACTGAAGTTTCCTCATATGCAGTCTCGCATATGGAATTAGAAGAATGCAGGAGGCCATGAACCTCAAGGCTTGCAGAATTTGTCTTGCAGATAGCAGGGTTTTTTGGCCACCTGTTTGAAGTAAGTTACCAAATGAAATTGCTTTTCTGGTGTAAGGTAAGCCATCTGGGCAGTTGTATTCAAGCTTGCACCCAGGAATGTAATTTTTTTGAGAGGGTACCAGTTGTGAATTCTTTTTGTTTATAGTGTACCCTAGACAAGACAGAACCCTTTCCACAAACGCCAGACGTTTTAGAAGAATGTCCCTGTTTTCTTCCTGAATGAGACAATCATCCAGGTATAGACATATTTGAATATTTCTTTGTCTGCAAAATGCAATTACTGGAGCCAGGCAATTTGTGAAGACCCTGGGTGCAGTAGATAAGCCAAAGGGCAGTGCACAGAACTGGTAATGCAAGTAGCCTGCTTTGAAGCGGAGGTATCTTCTGCAAGATTCCCTGATTGGGATATGCAGGTCTCTTTAAAGTCTAGAGTTACCAACCAGGCATCTGTGCCTAGCATAGGAAGTAACTGTTGAAGAGTCAGCATCCTGAATTTTGGAATGTCCAGAAATGTGTTTAGAGTAGATAAGTCCAGAATTGGATGCCATGATTTGTCTTTTCTGGGTACCAGGAAAAGTCTTGAATAGAAGCCTTGTCCCTTTTCCTCTTCTGGTACCGGTTGAATAGCCCCCATGTTCACGAGGGACCGTATTTGTTTCTGGGCCTCTGCCCACTGATTTGAGGGCAGGTCTGGCCATCCGTTTGGGAATGGCAACGTGTGGAAATGAAATCTGTATCCCTGGGATACTATATTTAAAACCCATTAGTCCTGGGTTATAAGTTGCCAGTTTGTTGCATGAAGTGCCATTTCCCCCCCCAAAGGGGCGGCCAAAAAGTAAGTACTTGGTAAGAGTAAAGGGAAGTCATTGAGATTGCTTACCATAGGGAGGTGCCTTGCTGTTTCCAGACTTGGGGGAGGAGGAGGCACCACAGTGTTTTATTCTAAAAGTCCTTTGTGACTGAAACCTGGAGCCATTTGGAATGTCTGGGTTTGACACGAGTGGCTCTCGGAGGAACTGGAAAGGACCAGTTCTTAGTAGGCCAGTGCCTACTAAATCTTGGAGGTTGCACTTGTAAGAAATCTTTCACAGTTTGCATAGATTTAGCTTTATCTTCCATCTTTTTTAAAACTTCTTCAGCCTTATTTCCAGAGACGGACCTGTTGTATCAGGAAAAGTTTGCTCTTTGAGCCAAGCATACCTTCTTAGGACAAACCCAGTTACAATAGCCCTGCAAGAGGCCTCCAAAGAATCAAAACCACATTGTAAATATGTTTTCCAACTTGTTCAGCTGAATGCAATAAATCCTGTAAATCTTTATTTTCCACACAGTCAGAATTTAACATAATTTCAGTCCCATGATATGCTGTGGATATTTAAGCATATGAAATTGACAGTTTGAAGCCCTGATTGCCAAGGTTGCAGAAGTGTAAACCTTCTTACCCTATCTATCCAGTGCCCTGGAATCTATATCAGAAGGTGTAGGATTTTTAGCAGTAGAGGCCTTAATGCCCTTGGGACCCTGAGAAATGGTTTCAGGATCTGCAATAAGATTTTTGAATAGGAATTTGTGGGAGTCAGGAACCCTGTAGTATCTGTCTGGCTTACAAAGAGCCAGAGGCAGAGAATCAGGAGCCATACTAGATTCTGAAAAAACATCATCAACAATGTATAGAACAGGAGGTATAGCCAAAGGCCTATGCTCAGGAAGAAGAAGAAAATCCCTAAGTCTCTTTTTAGATTCAGAGAAATCCTGACTTTCCCAGTGGAAATGTTCCCTTAAAGTATGTAAAGTTTCCCCAAAAGAAAAATCCTCAGGGGGAGAAGCAGAAGGAATGGAATCTTCTGCATCAGAGTCCTCATAAGTTTGTACAGACAAATCCTGTTCATTAGAAGATTCAGAAGAAATAGAATCCTGTTCAGAAGATTCATAATCAATGTCTTGCCTAGGCCTCTTAGAAGGGGGGGGGGGGTTTGGCTACCCCTGATCAGAGTAATTAAATCTTCAGCCATTTTGATCATCTGTTTTTTAGGCATAGGGGCCTGCACATGTGGCCCAGGTGTCAGTTTTTTAGACAAAGATTTTGATTTTGGCCTTAGTTTTGAAGATGGCATTGGTCTAATACACAAATCTGTAGGCCTGAAAACACCCTCAGAAGCCGGTGCCTGCACAGCGGCTCCGGACCCATTTAAGGTAGAGACATCCGTGGGTTCCATAATTGAAGCATCTCGCAGCATATTGGACTTCGAATGGGTCTCAGTAGAGGCCTGCAAATCAGAAATAGCAGGTATCAGGGGCTGAGAAAGCGCCTCACTGAGTACCGTCGAACTGGCGACTTAGCTTAGGAGAAGCGTTGTCATCAGTTTTGGACCTCGACGGCCTGTCTCTGTCTTTTTCTTTGCGTTTTTTAGGTATTCCGGTAGTCAGATTGCTAACAGACGACATTTCTGGATAATTAAATCGTGAGTGAAAATATTTAGAAGTAAAAATATACCAACGTTTAATAGTGCGTTGATGAAATTTATTACACAACCGAAAGCAAGGTACGTTGTGGTCAGGGCCTAGGCAGGGAATACAGTACAAATGAAAATACTTATGAGGTATTTGCTTCCCACAAGTAATGCAATTATTAACTTTTACTGACATCGGTAAAGAGCAAGAAAATGTTTCCCCAACAGGGTACTTAGCTTTGTAGTTGAAGACTTCGGTTCTGAAACTTGAAAATGAAAATTTCAGGAGTCAGCCGACCGGCACTTGTGAACTGCTTCTGCTTCGGGTACCGAGCAGCAAGAAAGACTGATGTAATGGCGTCGGCTGCATGTTTTATACCACTGACGACCTGACATCATGGAAGAAGGGACGGCAACCGACGCAGGACCCAAGACTTTGTTAATCGGACTGACTGAGGGCAACCTGCCAGCAGATTACCCAAATGTAATGACTGCAACAGTGAAACACAAAGAACATCAGGAGGGATAGCTAAAGGCCTGTGTTGAGGAAAGAGTAAGAATACCCTAAGCCTCTTTTTGGAGTCAGAGTAATCCTGGCTTTCCCAGTGAAAATGCTCCTTAAGTGTGTGCAAGGTTTCACCAAAAGAAAAATCTTTTGGAGGGGAAGCAGTGGGAATGGAATCCTCTGCATCAGAATCCTCATAGGTAGATAAGGGCAAATCCTGGTAATCAGAAGAAACAGCAATATCAGGATCCTGATCAGAAGAATCAGAAGGAAAATCAGTTTGAGGTCTCTTAGAGGGGGAAGGCTGGCTTCCCCTAATTAAAGTAATAAGGTCTTCAGCCATCCTAAGCATTTGTTTTACAGGGATATGGGCCTGACCATGCAGTTTGGACATCGGTTTTCTAGGCATGGGTCGAGATTTAGGCCTGGAGGAAGAAGATGGCGTCGCTTTAAAATGTCTGTAGGCCTGAATGCACCCTCAGAAGCCACCTGCACAGCAGCTCCGGACCCATCCAAGGTAGAGACATCCGCAGGTTCCATAGTCGAAGAAGCATCTCACGGCATGCCGGACTCAGAAGGGGTCTGAGTAGAGGCCTGCAAATTTGAAGTAGTGGTTATCAAGGGCTGAGAAAGCGCCTCACTGAGTACTGGCGGACTGGCGACTAGCTTAGCGAAAGTCGTTGGCAGTTTTGGACCTATGCAGACCGTCTCTGTCTTTATCCTTACGTTTTTTCGGAATATCGGTAGTTGGATGGCTTACCGAAGCCACACCGATGACGAATAGTTCGGGGGTTGAATAAGGCACAAAACCGACAGCGAGGGACGTCTGGGTCAAGGCCTAGGCAAGGAATGCAGTACAAATGAAAATCTTTATGAAGTATTTGCTTTCCACAGGTAAGACAATTGTTAACTTTTACTGACATCGGTTAAGAGCAAGAAAAAGGATCCCCAATGGGGTACTTAGCTTTTTTGAAGACTTCGGTTCTGAAACTCAAATGAAAATTTCAGGAGTCGGCCGACCGGCAATTGTGAACTGCTTCTGCTTCGGGCCCTGCACGGCAAAAAAGACTTTTGTAATGGCATCGGCTGCATGTTTTATACCCCTTACGGCCTGACATCGTGGAAGAAGAGACAGCATCCGACGCAGGAATCCAAGACTCTGGTAATCAGGCCGGCTGAGGGCTACCTGCAGGCAGATAACCCAAATGTAATGACTGCAACAGCGAAACACGAAGAACACCTGTACTATGTTCTTCGTGTTTCACTGTTGCAGTCATCACATATGGATTGATTCCCAAGGCCCAGTAAGAAGACAAAGGGGGGAGGAAGGATCAGAGATTAAGGGTTGGTAAGGAGGCCCTGCAAAACTGCAGAGGCAAAACCGGCCCTGGATTTAGAAAACAAAGACAGATTGTAACACTTTGTGAAAGTATGGACAGAAGACCATGTAGCTGCTTCTAGAATGTCCTTAGTAGGCACACCTCTCAGATAGGCTACAGAGGTAGAGGCTTGTCTAATAGAATGGGTCCTAATACCCTGAGGGGGAACCTTTCCATGCTGCAGGTAACAAAAGTGAATACAATGAGCAATCCATTTGGAGATGGTTTGTTTTGAAATAGCTTGACCCTGAGCCCCAGGAACAAAAAGTACAGTTTTGTACCTACCATAAATGTAGATGTTCGAGTGTTCACCCTGCTGCAGTCATCACACTTGGGTTATCCTGCCATCAGGCAGTCCCGCAGTCGGCCCAAATTCCAAAGTCTTGGTCCGGTGTCGGTTGCTGTCGCTTCTTCCCTGACGTCAGTGTGCCAGGGGTATATAAGAGGCATCTGACGTCATTTTCTTCAGTTTTTCCTGCCTCAGATGTCAGGTTGTCAGATGCCCCCAATAGGTAGGCAAAATATATATATATATATATATATATATATATATATATATACACACATACACACATATGGCTATATAAAAATAAAACAAAACCCTTAGGAACAAGCAAATACAACACAGAGGTAGTATAGGATAAAGTGGTAGAGATAAGTTCAGCTAGTTCAGAGGGGATGGAGGGAGGGTAACCTGGACTGCAGCAGGGTGAACACTCGAACATCTACATTTATGGTAGGTACAAAACTGTACTATGTTCATCGTGTTACCCTGCTGCAGTCATCACACTTGGGTTGAATCCCAAAGCTAAGGATGGGAGGTGGAGTAACACAGGGTTAGAAGAAGCTAGTAGGCCCTGCAAAACTGCAGTGGCAAAACCAGCTCTAGTCTTAGAGTAAAGAGGTAAGTGATACTGTTTGGTGAAGGTGTGCACTGAACTCCAAGTAGCAGCTTCCAGAATATCCTTGGTTGGCACTCCCCTGAGGAAAGCTGCTGATGTAGCTGAAGCCCTGGTGGAGTGGGACCTAATGTTAGCAGGTACTGGTTTCCCATGATGTGTGTAGCAGAAACGTATGCAATATGTCCTATCCATTTAGAAACGTCTGTTTTGAGATAGCTTTTCCTTGTGATCCTGTAGCATAGGCTACAAAGAGCTGGTCAGTTTTTTCTGAAAGCATTAGTTTTATCCAAGTAGTAACGTAAATGCCTGTGAATGTCCAAAGAGTGCAGGAGTCTTTCTCCTTTGTTCTGGGGATTTGGGAAGAAGGTGGGCAAGTGAATGGTTTGGTTTAGGGCCACACTGGATACCACCTTTGGCATAAAGGAAGGATTAGTTCGTAGAGAGACTCTGTCTTGATGAAAAATGAGGAAAGGTTCCACTGCCATTAGTGCCTGTAGCTCTGAGACTCTTCTAGACGAGGTTATTGCTAGTAGTAGGGCAGTTTTCCATGAAAGAAATTTTAAATCAGCTGAAAAAGCTGGTTCAAAGGGCGGCAGTGTAAGCTTTTCCAGAACAAAGTTGAGATCCCAAGTAGGTGTTGGAGATCTCCTTGGCGGTCTTAAGTTCTTAGCCCCTTTGAGGTACTGTCTTAGGAGTGGATGTGAAAATAAAGGAGTATCCGTGCTGTAATGAGCTGAAATTGCTGAGGCGTGGATCTTAACAGATGAAAAAGAAAGTCCTTTGTGTAACATCTCAGTTAAATATTGTAGAATCTGAGGGATGTTTGGCTCCAGGGGATTTAGGCCTTTAGCCTGGTTCCAGGCGCAAAATCTTTTCCATTTGTCTGAATAGGCTTTCCTGGTGCTGGGCCTCCTGGCCTCCAGAATGACATCCATAACAGCTTTGGATAAAGGTGTTGGCTGGTTGTTTAGGTAATTTGCCATGCAGCCAGGTTTAAAGTATTGAGCTGGCTGTGTAGAATCAGATTGTCTCGCTGGGTGAGCAGGTGAGGAATTTGTGGCAAAATCCATGGTGGGCCCTGGGCCATGTTCCTTAAAACTGGATACCAATGCTGGCGTGGCCAGTCTGGTGCAACGAGAATCATTTGTGGGCTCTCTAATCTGACTTTCAGCAGTACCTTTGCTAGAAGAGGCAGAGGAGGGAAGGCATACACTGTTAATGTTTTCCAACTGAATGAGAGGGCGTCCACTTTCTAAGCTAGTGGATGGAAGGTCCTTGTGCCAAATTTTTGAAGTTGGTGGTTGTGGGGGCTTGCAAACAGATCTATGTCTGGGAGTCCCCATTTTTGAACCATCATTGCAAATACTTGTGGATCTAGTTTCCATTCGTATGGATCCATGATGTTTCTGCTTAGGTCGTCTGCCAATGTGTTTTTCTTTCCTGGCAGGAATTGTGCTTATAATTGAACCTGGTAAGACAGTGCAGTGTTCCACAAGGTCATTGCTTGCCTGCATAGAGGGTAGGAATGTGTGCCCCCTTGCTTGTTTATGTACCACATAACTGTGGTGTTGTCTGTCTTTATTAGTAGTTGCCCTGGGTGTAGAAGGTCCTTGAAAGCTGTTAGGGCATTCTGCACTGCTAGCATTTCTTTTTGATTGATATGCAGGCGTGTCTGAATTGTAGTCCATTTGCCCTGAATGCACTGCCCTGCCATGTGTGCTCCCCAGGCATAGTCCGATGCATCTGTTGTCATAGTTTGCCTGGCTGTGGGTAAGGTGAAAGGCTGACCCTTGTTGAGGTGACATGCCTGTGCCCACCACAGAAACTCCTGTTGAAGGCAGGGAATGAGTGGTATTATTGTTTCCAAGCTGTGCTGAGTCCATACACTTTTCAGGTACCATTGCAATTTCCTCATATGCAGTTTTGCAAATGGTATCAGTAGTATGCAAGATGCCATGAATCCCAAGGCCTGCAGAATTTTTCTTGCAGGGAGTTGGGTCTTTGTTGCCATTATTTTGAAATACTGAAACAGCTGTCGTTGCTTGTCTGGCATGAGATAAGCCATCTGGGCCGTTGTATTCAAGCTGGCACCCAGGAATATTATGTTTTGTGAGGGCACTAGTTTTGATTTCTTTTCGTTTACTGTGTACCCTAGGCAACTTAGAAGGTGTCTGACAAATGCCAGATGCTTTAAAAGAATGTCCTTGCTTTCTGCTTGAATAAGGCAGTCATTCAGGTATGGGTATATTTGAATTCCTCTTTGTCTGCAGTATGCAATTACTGGTGCCAGGCATTTTGTGAAGACCCTGGGCGCAGTAGGTAAGCCAAAGGGCAGTGCAGAGAATTGATAATGCGTTGAACCTGCCATGAAGCAGAAGTATCTTCTGCAATTTTGTCTGATAGGGGCATGCAGGTATGCCTCCTTGAGGTCCAAAGTGACTAGCCAAGCATTCTTGCCCAGCATGGGAAGATGCTGCTGTAGTGTTAGCATCTTGAATTTTGGTACTTACAGATAGGTGTTCAGAATTGAAAGATCCAGAATGGGTCTCCATGCTTTGTCCTTTTTTGGGACTAGGAAGAGTCTTGAGTAAAATCCTTGTCCTTGCTCCTGTGTAGGTACCTGTTGAATGGCTCTCATGTTCATGAGAGCTGTAATTTGTTTTTGTGCCTCTGCCCATTGATTTGGTGGCAGGTTTGGCATTCCTTTGATCCTTGGTAAGGTATGAAAGTGGAATCTGTATCCTTGAGAGACAATGTTTAGAACCCATTTGGCTTTTGTGATGATGTGCCAGTTGTCTGCAAAAAATGCTAGTTTTCCTCCCAAGGGTGTTGCCAGGAGATATTTGCTTGGTAGTTTGAGGATAGAGTCATTGTGTCTGCCTTCTGCTAGCTTGGGGCCTGTCTTCACCTCCTTTCTGGGTAGCAGAACCCTATTGGCGAGGTTTGTAAGGGCCCTGTGACTGACCTCTGCCCCTTGGGCGTCTGTATTTGCCCCTCTATGATCTGTCTGAAGCTGGAAAGGACCAGTTTTTTTGTTGGCTAATTTCTGCTGAAGCGAGGGTGTTGTACCTGCAAAAAATCCTTGACCATTTGCATAGACTTTGCCTTATCCTCCATTTTCTTTAAAACCTCTTCTGCTTTGACACCGAATAATACATCCTGTTGTAAAGGTGCATCTAATAATTTTGCTTTAACATGGTCAGGGAGGGTTTGCTCTTTTAACCAAGCATGTCTACGTATGACACAGCCAGTAACAGCTGCTCTACAGGAAGCTTCCAATGAATCAAATCAGCATTGTAAAGTATGCTTGCCCACCTGTTCGGCTGCATGCAACAGATCCTGCATTTCCTTGAATTCAGGCTGTTCTGAATGTGTGCTCATTTTTTGTTTTAACTGAGACATCAGGAATTGTTGATATTTCAACATGTGAACCTGGCAATTTAATGCTCTCATAGCCAGAGTTGCTGAGGTGTACATTTTCTTTCCTCATCTATCTAGGGCTCTGGAATCTCTTTCAGAGGGCACAGGATTTTTAGCCATAGAAGCTTTTGCTCCCTTAGGACCCTGGGAAATAGTTTCTGGGTCAGCTACAGGGCTTTTATAAAGGAATTTGTGTGAGTCAGGTACTCTGTAGTATCTGTCTGGTTTAGCTGGAGCAGGAGGTAGAGAGTCTGGATTTAAACTAGACTCCAAGTAAACATCATCCACAATATCTAAAACAGGTGGGATAGCAAGAGGTCTGTGCTGGGGTAATAAAAGGAACTCTCGGAGCCTTTTCTTAGAATCTGAGTAATCCTGGCCTTCCCAGTGGAAATGTTCCCTCATGGTATGTAAAGTTTCCCCAAAGGAGTAGTCTTCAGGGGGAGATGCTGAGGGAATAAAGTCTTCTGCATCAGAATCCTCATAAGGTGGAAAAGTGTAATCCTGATCCGCAGAAGAATCTGAGGAGAGAGAAACCTGGTCAGAGGATGCATAATCCTCCTCTTGTCTTGGTCTTTTATCAGGAGGGGGATGGGAACCCCTGATGAGGGTAATTAAATCTTCAGCCATCTTAAGCATCTGTTTCTTAGGCATGGGGCCTTGAACTGTAGACTGATGAACAGTTTTCTTAGGTTTTAAAGGAGTTTTAAGCTTAGCATAAGATTTAATGGTGAGTGTAGTCGGTCTGAAGACACCTTCTGCAACCAAAGCTGTTTCCTCTGCACCGGTGTCTAGTTCTGCTCTGGTGTCGGTAGATGGCTGCGTCGGCCTAGTAGACTCCGCTTGGGAATCCGCAGATGTCTGGGGTTCCAGTTCTGCGGTCATCAGGGGCTGCGTAGGCGCCTCACTGAAAACCGGAGAACCGGCGCCAGGCCCAGCTGAGGCCTCAGGGTCTGGCTTATTCCTAGGCTGCCTGTCCTTATCCTTGCGTTTTTTATGAATTGCGGTCGTCGGCTGCTCCGACGGCATGATATAATTAAATTTCCTACCAAAGTAATGTCATGCGAAGTCAAAACGGCGTTTGATAGTTCGTTTATTAAACCTAGAGCAAAACCGACAACCTGTGACGTCGTGGTCTGGGCCTAGGCAAGGAATACAATAGGAATGGAAGTCCTTATGAGGTATTTGCTTCCCACAAGAAATGCAATTGTTAACTTTTTCTGACATTGGACTGAGGCAAGAAAATGTTCCCCAATGGGGTACTTAGCTTTATTGAAGACTTCGGACTGAAATTCAAATCGAAAATCTTAGGTGTCGGCCGACCGGCACTTACGAACTGCTTCTGCTTCGGGCACCGCGCGGCAAGAAAGACTTAAGAAAATGGCGTCGGATGCCTCTTCTATACCCCTGGCGCACTGACATCAGGGAAGAAGCGGCAGCAACCAACGCCGGACCAAGACTTTGGAATTCGGGTTGACTGCGGGACCGCCTGACGGCAGGATAACCCAAGTGTGATGACTGCAGCAGGGTAACACTATGAACATCTAACCAATAACTGTTCAGATTTCCGAAAGGATTTAGTCCTAAGTAAAATCTCAGCTGTCTATGCACATAGTACAGTTTTGTACCTACCATAAATGTAGATGTCCGAACTGGATAGCATCTGCAGTCATAACAAGTGGGTTGTCCTGTCGTCAGGCAGCCCTGCAGTCGGCCGGATTCCAAAGTCCGGGTCCGGCTTCGGCTGATGTCGCACTCCACCCGATGTCATCTCTGTTGGTCTTCGGGTATAAAAGCATCAGCCGACGACATTTTCCTCAGTGTTTCTTGCCCCAGATGCCAGTAGCCCTCTTGCAGGCTAAAATTTGGATAGATGCCAATGTTTCCAAATAGATAGAGGTAAACACAACAATAAGCATATATGTACATATATACAAACAAATACACCATAAAGACTCCCCAACAGCTAGCTATTAGGAGGGTAAACACCCTAGGAGTACCACAGAGGGAAGGAGGGAGGGTAATCCTGACTGCAGATGCTATCCAGTTCGGACATCTACATTTATGGTAGGTACAAAACTGTACTATGTCCTTCATGGATGCATCTGCAGTCATAACAAGTGGGTAGAATACCATAGCCAACTAGGCGAGGAGGATAAAAGTAGATTATGGTGTGTTTAGGATCCCTTGCAGTACAGCAGTGGCAAACCCTGCTCGGGATCTGGAATATAGAGGCAAATTATAATGCTTGGCAAATGTATGCACGGAGGTCCAAGTAGCCGCCTCAATAATGTCTTTGGTTGCCACTCCTCGTAAGAAGGCTGTGGTAGTGGCTGTTGTCCTTGTAGAATGAGGTCTTATGTTCTGTGGAATTGGTTTTCCATGGAAGGAGTAACAGTATCGTATGCAATTTCCTATCCATTTGGAGATTGTCTGTTTGGAAATAGCTTTTCCTTCCCTTCCTGTTGCATAGGCTACAAAAGTTGGTCAGTCTTTCTGCTATTTTTGTTCTGTCCAAGTAGTAGCGTAGCTGTCTATGTACATCCAAGGTATGCAGTATTCTTTCCCTCTGTTTTGTGGGTTGGGAAAGAAGGTAGGTAGGTGGATTGCCTGGTTTAAAGATACTCTGGATACCACCTTGGGCATAAATGTAGGATTAGTCCTCATGGACACTCTATCTTGGTGGAAGATTAGGAAGGGTTGCACTGCCATTAAGGCCTGTAGTTCTGAAACCCTCCTTGCTGAAGTAATTGCCAGTAGGAAAGCAGTTTTCCATGACAGGTGTTGTAGGTCTGCTGTTGCTGCTGGTTCAAAGGGTGATAGTGTCAACTTTTCTAGCACAAAGTTTAAATCCCAAGCTGGTAATGGTGGTTTCCTTGGAGGTTTTACATTCTTGATTCCTCTGAGGAACTGCCTGAGCAAAGGGTGCGAAAAACAGGTGGATCAAAGCTGTATTCTGCTGAAATAGCTGATGCATGTATCTTGATGGAGGAGTAGGACAGGCCTGAATGAAGAAGTTCGCCAGATACTCCAGAATGTTAGGCATATCTATGTTTGACACATCTTTTCCTCTTTCCGTACTCCAAATGACAAACCTTTTCCATTTTCCAGCATAGTTCCTTCTTGTTGAAGGTCTGCGTGCTTCAAGAATAATGTCTTTAACTCTTTGGGAAAGTTCTGGGTTAGCTGCTGCTATGTGATGTTCCATGCAGTCAGTTGCAGCGTTTTAGGTTTGGATGTATGATGCTGTAGTTGTTCTGAGTTAACATCAAAGGCATCAGGGTATTGGCCACATATTGTTCGAGACATGCTCTTCAGTAGTGGGTACCAGTGTTGTCTTGGCCAGTTTGGAGCTATCAGGATTATCCTTGGACGTTCTTCCTTGATTTTTAGTAGTACCTTGTGTATCAAAGGAAGAGGTGGGAATGCATATGCTGTTAGGCCTTTCCAGTTGAAGGAGAGTGAGTCCACTTTCCATGCTAGTGGGTGGAATGTCCTTGTGCAGAATTTTTTGAGCTGGTGATTGAGAGGTGATGCGAATAGGTCTATCTGTGGCATTCCCCATTTCTTTGAGATGGTCTTGAAGATGTCTGGGTGCAGCTTCCATTCGTGGGCATCCGAAGTGGTTCTGCTTAATATGTCTGCTAGAGTATTGTCTTTCCCGGTACAAATATTGCCTGTAACTGAATGTTGTAGCTGAGTGCCAGGGTCCACAGCTCCAAGGTCATTCTGCATAGGGGTATGAATGAGTGCCTCCCTGTTTGTTGATGTACCACATGACTGTGGTGTTGTCTGTCCTTATCATCAACTGGCCCTCTTTGAGGAATGGTTTGAACTTTTGGATTGCCAGTTTTACTGCCAGCATTTCTTTTAGATTGATGTGCAGGTGAAGTTGATCCTGTGTCCACAATCCTTGCACGCATTTGTCCAGCATGTGGGCCCCCCATCCTAAGTCTGAAGCGTCTGTTGTGATGGTCTGGCTTGGTTGACATCTGCGAAAGGGTAGGCCTGGGTTTGACTGGCATGCCTGAGCCCACCATAGGAACTCCTGTTTTAAGCATGGAATTAGTGGGATTTCTGTTTCTAGACTGTGTCTGTGTTGGGACCATAAATTCTTTAGGTACCACTGTAGTTTCCTCATATGTAGTCTGGCAAATGGGACCAAGATTATGCATGATGCCATGAAGCCCAAGGCCTGCAGAACTTTTCTTGCTGTTAACTTGTTCAGTTTTGTTAGTGCCAAGAAGTAAAGAGGAAGTTCTTTTGTTTTTCTGTAGTCAGGAATGCCATTTGTTGTACTGTGTCCAATTCCGCCCAAGAATGTCCTTGTTTGGGATGGTATCAGCCTTGACTTTTGTAAATTGACTGTGTATCCCAGTCCTTGTAGCAAGTAAATGACCCTTTGTAAATCTGTTGTCAGCTTGCTTTTGTTGTCCCCTTGTAGCAGGCAGTCGTCCAGGTATGGGTAAATTTGAATTCCCTGTAGTCTGCAATGGGCGATTACTGATGCCAGGCATTTTGTGAATACTCTGGGCAGTAGATAAGCCAAAGGGCAATGCTGAGAATTGATAGTGCTCTGATCCTGCAAGAAATCTGAGGTATCTTCTGCAGATTGGTCGAATGGGGATGTGCAGGTATGCCTCCTTGAGATCTAGAGTTACCAGCCAAGACTCCTTGCCCAGCATGGGAAGAAGTTGCTGTAGGGTCAGCATTTTGAATTTTGGGACAATGATGTATGTATTTAAGGTGGACAGGTCGAGAATTGGTCTCCAAGTTTTTCCTTTCTTGGAACTAGGAATAGTCTGGAATAGAACCCCTTTCCTTGTTCTGCTGTTGGCACTCTTTCCACAGCTCTCATGTTTGCTAACTCCATTATCTGGCGTAGAGCCTCTGTTTTTGATTTGGAGGTAGATTTGGCATTCCTCTTTGAGTGGTAAAGTGTGGAAGTGAAACCGTAACCTTGATCTATGGTTTGTAAAATCCACTTGTCTTTTGTTATGTAGTGCCAGTTCTTTGAAAATAAGGTTAACTTTCCGCCTAGAGGAGCTGCTATTTGTTCCCTGGTAGGCGGATTTAGGATTAAGTCACTGTGGTTGTGCTGATGTAGTGGCAGTGGCTGTGTCTGTGCCTCTGTTGTTACCTTGCCACTGTCGTCCTCTGTAGGCACCTCCTCTGGATTGGTTTCTGCCTCTGGAACGTCTATTCCTGCCCCTTTGAAATTTTGTGGAGTCAGGAAAGGACCAATTTTGGCAGGCCAGTTCCTGCTAAACCTTGGGGTTGAACCTGCAAGAAATCTTTAACAGTTTGAACAGATTTTGCCTTTTCTTCCATTTTCTTCATAACCTGCTGGGCAGGTGTACCAAACAAACTTGTCTTGTCCATAGGAGCATCTAGCAACTTAGCTTTAACATGATCCGGTAAAGCTTGTTCCTTTAGCCATGCATGCCTTCTTATCACTGTGCCTGTCATGGCTGATCTAAATGAAGCCTCCAGTGCATCATAGCCACATTTTAAGGAATGGTTGCTAACCTGTTGTATGTTATTTACCATCTCTAATACATATTTCTTATCAAGAGATTCATCAGTGGTTAGTTTTTAGTTAACTGATCAAGCATAAACTCTTGGTATTGTATCATGTGAAACTGACAGTTTAAAGCTCTAGCTGAAAGAGTAGCTGAAGTGTAGACCTTTTACCCCATCTGTCTAATGACCTTGCTTCCCTTTCAGAAGGAATAGGGTTTTAGCTGTGGTGGCTACTGCCTTGGGACCCTGGGATATAGTTTCTGGGTCTGCAAGTGGGGCCTTGTAAAGGTGGAGATGAGTATCTGGCACCCTGTAAAATCTGTCTGGTTTGGCAGGGGCTGGGGTAAAGAATCTGGAGCGGAGCAAACATCATTGAAAGCATCATCCACCACAGAGAGAACAGGAGGTATAGCTAAGGGCCTGTGCTGTGGGAGGTGCAGAAAGGTCCTAAGTCTTTTCTGGAGTCTGAAAAATCCTGTTGCTGCCATTGGAACTGTTCTCGCATGGCATGCAAGGTTTCCCCAAAGGAGAATTCTTCTGGTGGGGAAGCAGCTGGAATGGATTCTTCAGCATCAGAAACTTCAAAATTGGAGAAGGAGCCTCTGGCTGGTCAGTTATGTCTGATTCATCAGCAGAATCATCAGAAGACACTGGCTCAGGGGCTCTGCCCTAGGTCTCTTCTCTGGGGCTGAGAGGCCCTGTCTGGGTGAGATTGAGATCCTCTAACTAAAGAAATTAAATCTTCTGCCAAAGGAAGCATTTGAGCACTAGATGAGGGCCTGGATGTGGGTGGTTTAACAGGCACTGATTTAGTAGTCTTGGCTGCTTTAGCCCTGGCGAAGGCCTTAATGGACATGGCTGCTGGAGGCCTAGCAGCACCACGTGCTGGGGTAGAGACATCCAAGGGATGGTGTCTGATAAGTCAACCACCGTAGTGGGTAAAATTTCTGAGGTCGATTCAAGAGTTGTAGCAGGGGCCTCAGTTGTAAGAATAGGTTCAGCTGTACTTAGATCAGTTTTCTCGGTTTCGGCCGAAACCGAGACACTCATGATTTGCTTTACCGTGGTTTCGGCCGAAACCGCGGACCGCGAGTGTCGGTCTTTATCTTTGCGTTTTGGTAGATTGGGTAGTCAGAGGATCCGGCGGCATAATGTACGCAAAATCAGTACCGAAAAACTGTTCTGCAAACTCCGACCGACGCCTAAGCGTTACGTCGGTTGAAAGAGGCACAGGCGAACAGGCTGCTACGTCGTGGGCTGGGCCTAAACAAGGCAGACAGTAAGAGTGGAAATCTTTATGAGGTATTTGTTTCCCACAGGTTAAACAATTGTTAACTTTTTCTGACATCGGCTGAGGCAAGAAAGAGTCCCCAACGGGGTACTTAGCTTTAGAAGTCTTCGAAGTAGTATTCGGTAGACGTAATCTCTGGATCCGACCGACCGGCACTTGCGAACAGCTTCTGCTTCGGGCGCCACGCGGCAAGAAAGACTGGGGAAAATGGCGTCGGCTGATGCTTTTATACCCGAAGACCAACAGAGATGACGTCGGGTGGAGTGCGACATCAGCCGAAGCCGGACCCGGACTTTGGAATCCGGCCGACTGCAGGGCTGCCTGACGACAGGACAACCCACTTGTTATGACTGCAGATGCATCCATGAAGGACATCAAGAGAGTGCAGAATCCTTTCCCCTTTATTTTGGGGATTGTTGAAAAATGCAGGCAGGTGAAAAAAACAATTCACGGATCTAACGGCAAGAGTTGCAGAAGTATAGACTTTTTTACCCCACCTGTCCAAGGCCCTAGATTCCTTATCAGAAGGCACAGGGTTTCTAGCAATAATAGCCTTAACACCCTTGGATAATTTCTGGATCAGCAGTCGGGTTTCTGAAAAGGAATTGATGAGATTAAGGAACCCTGTAATATCTATCCGGTTTTCTGGGGGCAGGAGGAACAGAATTAAGAGTTAAAGAATTTTCCATGAAAACATCATCCACAACTTCCAAAACTGGAGGTATTGTCAGAGGCTTATGCTGTGGCAAATCTAAAAATTCCCTGATTCTTTTATTAGACTGTGGAAATCCTGACATTCCCATTTAAAATGCTCCCTAAGCATATTCAAAGTATCCCCAAAGGAAAAATCTTCTGGAGGGGAGGCAGAAGGGATACTGTCCTCAGCATCAAAATCCTCAAAGGCAGAAAAAAGTTGAGAACTTCCTTCTTCACCAGCAGACATACTGGAAATCTCAGAATCGGAGACAGAAAAAACATCAGGAGATAATGCCCTAACCCTCTTTGAAAGGGGGGGTGAGAGCCCCTAATCAGGGAAAGATCATCACCAGCCATCTTTACCAACTGGAACTGAGGTACAGGAGGGGAGGCTGACGCCTGTTTGTGAGTAGGTTTGCGGCTGTAAGGTTTACTTGCAATCTGGAGGGACTCGCTGCAGAAGTCTGAGCTAAGGTAGTCGGTCTGGTCTCATGTCGAAAAGAAAGAGGTGTCAGAAGCCGGTGCCTGCAAAGCAGATCCGGATCCATCTGAGTCGGCGACAGGCGGAGGGTCTGAAGATGAAATAGCCTATGGCATGGAGGACTCCGTAAAGGTCTCGGCAGAGGCTTGCGGCTGAAAATCTGTGGAATGCAGGGGCTGCGAAAGCGCCTCACTGACTACCGCTGTGCTGATGACCAATTTCACCGGTGCGTTGTCAGTAGATTTAACCCTAGGCCTGTCGCGGTCCTTGTCTTTGCGTTTCCTAGGAATATCCGAAGTCGGGAGACCAGAAGACACCATACCAATGAACTTAGGCCAGACTCCGAAATGCTTATACAAAATCTTAGCTCTACAGAGAATGGTATGCGGGTTAAAGGAAGCACAGAGATCGCAGTTAGGGACGTCGTGCTCAAGGCCCAAACAAGTTATACAACAGGAATAGAAATCACGGTGCGGAATCTGTTTTCCACAGGCAAGACAGTTATTAACTTTATCTGACATTCGTTAAAGCAAGAAAAGAGGATCCCCAACGGGGTACGTATCTGAAGGCATCTTCAAATTGGTAGTCGGAAAGCGAAACAAAGGTAAACGGTCGACCGGCGCTAGTGAGAATTGCATCTGCTTCGGGCTCCGCGGCAAGAAAGACTGAGGAAATGGCGTCGGCTGTCGCACTTTATACCCGACGTACTGACACATCAGTTTTACAACCGGCGGCAGCCGACATTATATACCACGGACTCTGGCATTCGGGCTGACTGAGGGCTACCGGGAGCCAAATAACCCATATGTGAGGACTGCAACAGTGAAACACGAAGAACATCTAGCTTTTTTCCGCAGTGGTTAAGTCAGAGCAGCCGATTTGGGGTTCATTCTAAGCATGAGCTTTTTGAGGCATTGGTTCTCTAAATATAAATTTAGTGCAGCTAGACAGCTGTAAGAGGGTCTTTGGTACAAAGAATTGGCAACTGGAACAAGCGGTATGATAATGTTCCTTCCCAAGACAAAAAAAAACACAACGGTCGTCGGTGTCCTTATGTGGTATCTTACACCCGCAATGGCATTCACCCTTCTTAGTTGACATTGGCTAAAATTATATACAGCTAAGCAAGCTCAAGCAAGAGAACGAAAACGTTTCCCCAACGGGGTACTTAGCTTTTAGAGGGCTTCGAGAGTATGACTGAAGTGAATGATGGGACGTCATCTGCGGCTGAAAAGGTCTGAGGTCTGTGCGTGCAGATGTCAGATTTAAGGTCCCTTTTTTATGGCCTTATGTGTGACGTCCCACACACCTACAGCAGCCAGGCTTAAGCTTTTGTATAGGAGCCGTCGGGTCGCCTGAGGCAGGAAATCCCACTGTAAGAATACTGCAACATAGGAATAGGAGGACATAATAAAATCTGTCATTACCTCCACTTCTTTGCAATCTTTTTGGGGAAAAAAAACCTGACAAAGTAAGCTAGATGACAATTTTAGCTTTTTTTGTTAGGCTAAGCAGCAAGCCAGCTTTGGTGCTCTTTACGGTCACCTTTATCAAAAGGTTCCAAAACTCTCCTTTAATTTTAGCCACTGGAGTGGTAACACCTGCATATCTGAGGTTAATATTTCTACTGGCAGTTTTGACTGCAGCATCCGATTTGTTTAACCCAGCATTTTGCATGAAATTATTCATCATGAAAATGAAATAAGTAGGAGAGCAATACACAGCTTTGTCATAGTCCTTTACCACTATTGATCCAACCATTTACACCATGGTCTGTTGTAACTGTTGCTTCTTGTTCTGCAACAGAACATGCTTCCTGTTTCTCTATGAGCTTGCCACAATTTATTACCCACAAAATCAAAGGTTTTAGAGCAATCAGCAAAGCACAACTACAGTACAGTACAGCTGTGTTAACAACTGAACTGCAGGTGTCACAATACAATCACTAATTCAGTCATTACAATGGGGAACTCCACCACAGGTTGAGGTCTGAAATCTTGACAGACTGATAAGAACCCTTCCCATCAAGCATGCTGACTTCACCTTCACTTCGGGTTATCCTCACATATCTGGTGACACACACTTCTGATATCTTCTGTTCTTTTTTGCCTACATTCCATCCCCCCTGCAAGGATACAGCAGGAGACCTGCAATTTAATAAACACAGATGTCATTTCATCCTGACCAACAGGACATAGCTAGGTCTGAGACTCCTCCTCTTTCTTACAGAACTGGGCAACAAGAGAGTAGAAGGGGGGACAAGGATGTGGCTTGGATTTGGATTCAATAAGAAGGGCTAAGGGGAAATGGAAACACACCCTAGCCCCCCCCCCCCCTCAAAAAAAAAAAAGTTATTTGGAATATAGAAGGATGGAAGAGAGACTCAGTACTGCCACAGAAACTACATTTGAATGTTTACAATTATATGTTTAGTAAACACAACTGTACTTTGTGCAAGTCACTGCTGCAGTCATCACATTAGGGAAGATTCCCTAAGCTGATATCAAAACAACCAGTATACTAAAGCCTTTAGTATTTACAGGTGCCATATGTGACACCTATGCTCCCTGCGCCAGGGGTAGGGCATTAAGGTGACATACAGACAGACACACCTCACAGCTGCAAAGCCCCAAGAGAAGCAGAATGTCCTAGGGACCAGGAGGAACACGTGCATCCAGAAAGAGAAAAGAACCCTCGGCCGGCAAATACTGCAACAGTGAAGAGAAGGACATCACCTGTTATGGCAAGATTTTACACAACTGTATTCTGTTCTACACAACTGTTGCAGTATTCCTCATGTAAGGACGAGTTCAAAAGCTCGAGGAAGTCTGGTAGGAGGATGATATTGAAAAGCCCTCAAAAAAAAAAACAAAAAAACAACAAAAAAAAAAAAAAAAAAAACGAAGGATAACTTTAGCAAAGCCAGCTCTAGTCCTGGAAATATCAAACTTATAATGCTTAGTAAAGGTATGGACAGAAGACCAAGTAGCAGCTTCAGGGATAGAAATGACATCCAGCCCTTTGAGAGGGGAAAAAAAGCACCAGAGGAAGCAAAAGCTCTGGTAGGAGGAGTCTTTACAGAAGAGGAAAGCCATTTATCATGAAAAAAAAACAAAACAAAAAGAAATGTCATAAGAAATCCAGGAAGAGAGGGTCTACTTAGAAACGGATAAACCCAAAGACCTGGAATGAAAACAAACAAAAAGCTGCTCAGATTTGCTAATAACGTCAGTTTTATCCAAATAATATCTGGGCTGTCTATGCAAGTACTAGGTGTGAAGAATCTTCTCAATAGCAGAGTAGGAAAAAAGGAATCACAAATAACAGACTAATTAAGGGACAACTCTTTGACCACCACTGGCGTAAATGTTAGTATTTAGAAACACCCTATCCCTGTGGAAAACTAAGAAAGGTGGAACAGCCATGAGAGCCTGAAGTTCAGAAACCCTCTTGGGTGAAGTGAGAGACAACAGAACAGTCTTCCAAGTACAATGTTGTAAGGAAACTGAAGCATCAGGTTCAAAAGAAGCCAGTCATTTTTTTTAAGAACAAAACTAAGGTCCCAGGAAAGTAGGATAAGGTTCCTAGGAGGTTGATATGAAGGACGCCTTTAAGAAATTGTCTGACCTCAAACCTAGAGGCAAGAGAATAAATCAAGGGCAGATAAACAGAAACTGCTGATAGGTGAGCTTTACTTGAAGAATATGTCAACCCAGCATTGAGCAGATCACACAAATAGAAATCCCTACAGATAGAGAATCCTGATGGTGAGAGAGGCACCAGACAAAAAACATCTTACATTTGGACAAATATGTTTTCCTGGTAGTGGGATTCCTGGCCTCCTGCACGACCCAAAGCACATCCTCAGGAAAAAAAAGTGCCTAAAAAGGATCAAAACCCCATCCACCCACAGCATCAGTTGAAGAGTAAACAAGTGAGAATGGATAAGATACCCCCTTGTCTTGTGTGAGAAGGTCCACCCAATGAGGTAACATGTGGTAACTGCCTCTGAACAAGTGAGAAAGAAGGGGGAACCAATGCTGTCTGGGCCAAAAGGGAGTCACTAACAAGATTTTGGGATGGTCCTGCCTGATCTTCTGCAAGACTCTTGGAAGAAGGGGAAGGGGAGGGAAGGCATACAAGAAACATCCCATTCCAAGGAAAAGACAGGGCATCCACTTTTGAAGGTAAAAGACTTGGGAGTCTAGAACAGAAAAGAGGAAATTGTCTGTTCAGAGGAGAGGCAAACAGATCTACCTGAGGAGTATCCCACTGATGGACAATATTTAGCAACACATTTCTGTGAAGCAGCCATTCGTGAGCTTATGTGCTGGAGTTGCTCAGAGAGTCTGCCACTAGATTGTGCTCTCTGACAGAATGTAGATGGCCTGAAGAGTCACTTGATAATGGACAGCTACATCCCAGACCTGAACAGCTAGGCTACAACGAGGTAGGACACTGTACCCCTTTCTTGTTAAAACTGAGGGACCTGGGATGAAAGAAGGTATGAAAAGCCTGTGAGAACGTTGAGGGACCCAGGATGAAAGAGAATATGAAAAGCCTGTAGAGCTATAAGCAGAGCCCTTATCTCCTTGATGCTGATGTGGTCTGACATTTGATGAAGAGGCCAGAGACTCTAAATCTTGAGAGAGCTGAAGAAAGCACCCAACCCTCTGTCACAGGCATTTGTAAAGAACTCTCGAGTCTGGAATGGAGACTGGAAAGGACACCCCGGGTTGAGAGAAAGGTGATGAATCCACCACTAAAGCTCAAGCTTGAGACAAGGAAGGAAGGTGATTAAATAGTCCAGAAGCTGACAATGTTGGGGCTATAGTGACTTGAGGTACCACTGAAGCTTTCCCATATGTAGCCTGCCCAGAGGGTAGCATGGGAATGGTGGAAGCCATAAACCCGAAAACTTTGAGAAAGTCCCAGGCTGTGACTGAATCCAGAGTAGGAAGAAGACACTGGAAAAAAGCAATCAATAGTCAGGGTCTTGGAGGTATGCAGAAAAGTCAGATGGTCTAGATTCTGCAACCAAGGAAAACATGATCCTGAGAAGAAGTAAAACTGAGTTTTGAAAATTTATGGTGAACCCCAGACTATGTTGTTGTGTCTTTCGGCTTTTCCCGGTTAGGGGTCGCCACAGTGAAACTCCAGTCTGCTAATGATTGGCAGTAGATTTTTACGTGCCGAGTTGCCGGCCCTGACGCACAACCTTCAACGAAGGTACCCATTCACACATGTCTCCACACAGAAGACGCTCTAGCTGAGAATCTAACAGGACGACGTCTTACTGTGAGGCGACAACGCAACCCCAGACTATGTAATAGGGAAATAGTAAACTGGAGATCCCAAAACACAGCTTTGGGGATATGAGGCCTGAATAAACAGATCCTCCTGGTATGGAAAGATATTACCCCTTCTCGTTCTGCAAAAAGCAATGAAAGGAGCAACACATTTGGTGAATACCCTTGGGCAGTAGAAATGCCAAAAAGGCAAAGGACAGAACTAAAAATGCAAGGAAGAAAGAGAAATGCAAACATTTCCCGAAAAGTGGATGGATAGGAATATGAAGGTAGGTATTCTTGAGATCCAGAGAGACCAGAAAAGCTTTGGGAAGAAGAGGAGGAAACAAAGTCTGAGGAGACATCATCTGAAAGGAGGGACCTTGAGAAAGATGTTGAGCTGAGAAAGACCCAGAATTAGTCTCCAGGTGCTCTCCTTCCTGGGGACCAGAAATATTCTGGTATAAAAAGCCCTCCCTTCCTGGGCAGGGGGCACAGCTTGAATGGTGTCCTGGGATAAAAGAGAATGAAGCACTTCTGGGAAGAGAGGAAGCTGTTCTCGAAGAGGTTGAGGGATGCCCGTAAAAGGAAGAGATTTCCAAACTATGAACTACCTGTGTCTGACAATGGACAAAACCCAACTGTTGTGATCCTTAACTAATTTGGATCGTACTAGGGAAAGACTTAGGGAACAAGGGAACCTGGCTGAGGGAAAAGAGAGGCAAATTGTCAAATGGAACCTGGCTTGTCCTAAAAAGGAGGTTTCTGAGAAACCGGGATCTGTGTAGATTTAGCATGAGGTACACCTCTAGAACCCTTTTTCCATAGGGTGGATAGCGAGACTGTCTGTGAAGAAAAGCAGATTTGGAAGGGTAATTATTCTGAAACTCTGCAATATGAGAAACAAAAATGTTTCAATTCTTGCAAAGCTTTGCCTTTATCCTGGGGATTTAAAAAGTTCAGCATCAGCAGTACCAAAAGGATTTTTATTATCCAAAAGAGCATCCAATAATTTGGCCTTAAGACAATCAGATAAAGCCTGAAGACGAAGCCAAGAGTAATGACTAACAGAACCAAAAGTAGCAGGCTTGGAAGAAGCATCAGCTACGGCATAACTGCACTTAACTGAGTGGCGGGCAACTTGAGAGGTGGAACCCAACAAGGAATGGGCCAAAGCCTTTCCCTCAGAATCAGAAAGGTCAGAAATCACCTGAGAAAGAAGGGCTAAAAAACATACCTTGTCATACGAGTCTGGTAATTAATATCCCTAAAAGACAGGATGCCAGCAGTATAGACTTTTTGCCGAGCCTCGACATGGCCCTATTATCCTTATTTGAAGAAAGCAGTTTGGTAAAGAGCAACAGTTTGGAAGGTTTGTCAGAGGAGACAGACATCACAGAAGGATCAGCAGAAGGGCAAATACACAGACATCACAGAAGAATCACCAGAAGGGCAATTATACAGAAATTTACAATAATTAGGCACCTTGTAAAATCTGTCAGGTTTCTTAAAAGCTGAAGGCTGAGAATCAGGGCTACAGAAGCTGCTGAAAAGGAATCCAGGAGGGCAGCTAGAACTGGAGGATCATCAAAAGACTTAGGAGACTCCATTTTGAGGAGCTCATAATACCTCTGCTGGATACCAGAAACTGAGAACAATGTCACTTAAAGAATTCCATCATACAGAAAATAGTGTCCCCAAAGTAGAGCTCCTCCAACGGTGAATATGGAATAATAAAATCCTCTTCTTCTGAAACACAGTCCAAAGGGAAGGGATCTGAGAAGAGTAAGCTAATGACTCTTCCCCTGAATCCTGATCCTTATCAGATAAATCCTGCTCACTAGGTCTCTAAGAGGAGTGGAAGACCAGGAAAGGGGCAGGCAGAGACACCCCTCAGCAGGCTTTAAAGCCATTAAAGCATTAAACAACCCCTGAGTAAAATCCTAAGATTCTTGTTGGGGATCCCTAACTGCAGGATTTTGGAAATGTGCTAGGTTTTCTGTTTTATTTTCTGCAGGATGTCTGCATGAAAAACTCTGGGAGGGTCGGACCCTTGACTACTATTTCTTTCGGCTGCTCCCGTTAGGGGTCGCCACAGTAGATCAACTGTTTCCATTTCTTCCTGTCCTCTGCATCTTGCTCTGTCACACCAACCACCTGCATGTCCTCTCACCACATCCATAAACCTTATCTGAGGCCTTCCTCTTTTCCTGTTACTTGGCAGCTTTATCCTTTGCATCTTTTTCCCCAATATACTCAGCATCCCTCCTCAGCACATGTCCAAACCAACGTAATTTTGCCTCTCTGGCTTTGTCTCCAAACCTTCCAACCTGGGCTGACCCTCCAATATCCTTATTCCTAATCCTGTCCATCCTCATCACACCCAGTGCAAATCTTAACATCTTCAACTCTGCCGCGTCAAGCTCCGACTCCTGCCTTTCTGTCAATGCCACTGTCTCCAACCCATATAACATAGCTGGTTTCACTACCCTGTAGACCTTCCCTTTCACTCTTACTGGTACTCGTCTGTCACAAATCACTCCTGACACTCTTCTCCACCCACTCCATCCTGCCTGTACTCTCTTCTTCACCTCTCTTCCACACTCACCATTAATCTGAACTGCTGATCCCAAGTACTTAAACGCATTCACCTTCGCCACCTCTTCTCCCTGCATCCTCACCATTCCTCTATCCTCCCTCTCATTCACACACATATATTCTGTCTTAGTCCTGTTGACCTTCATTCCTCTTCTATCTAGAGCATATCTCCACCTCTCCAGGGTCTCCTCCACCTGTTCCCTACTCTCACTACAGATCACAATGTCATCTGCAAACATCATAGTCCACGGGGAGTCCTGTCTGATCTCGTCTGTCAACCTGTCCATCACCATTGCAAATAAGAAAGGGCTCAGAGCTGAAAACTGATTACCCACCCAAAAACACAGAAAAGTAATTGTGATAAGTAAACCACAGACTGCTGCAAGAAATGTAAGTCAGGTTAGGAATCTATGCTTACGTCCGAACCAGTGAAGCATACCTGTCAATTCCAAAAGAATTAAAGTAGCTTAATAAGAAAATTATTTGCAGGGTTACATGGCAGTTTATATTGGAAATAAGCAGAGATATTAAAAAGGCTCTGTTTCTCATAATTATGCTGAAAAGTCTTCCAAGGTAAATACAGTCTTCTGATTTAGTAAGGAATCATACCGTTCAACCTTAGAGCAAGAAAACTGGACAAAGCGAAAAATAAAAGTGGGACACAGGCCCAAAAATATTTATGCATCACAGACACCATTGAAACAACTGTAGCTGCAAACATTATACATCACTTATAATCTTTCTATCCCATCATTGTCAGTTAAGCATTATATGGCTCATTCAGTCCTGCCTTCTTTTGCAACAAAGAAAACCATGCTTAGAAATGACAAATGCATTAAAAATAATAAATAAAACACATTGCATCAACATCCTGCAACTTCCTGCTTGCAAACAACCACAGAGCTTTCACTGAAACTAGGGCTGCTTATTTTCCCAGTATGACAGCTCTCCCTAATTAAGTCTAATGGTATCCAATCTACCAGGATCTGGACTACCTGAAATAAATTAAATTATGGCCTGTAAATTGCAAGTGAACTTTGTTTAATTAAACTATATTTCTAAGTCCACTTACTGTATTTTTTTAGTAACATCCCAATATCCAGTTCCAGGTCACTTTACAAGATATTGGCTGGCAGTGGTAGACTTGGCATCCTTCAGAACCCCACAGGCCCACACTAATACTGCTAGCATTGTCCATTAAATGTAAATATCCACCCACTGTAAATAGCAAGAAGCCATGTCTTAAAAAAAATCTACTCTTGGCATGCCTAGTACCAAAGTATCACGTTTTGACACAAAGAAACATTCTCCACAGTCCGTAAGTCTCTTGTCTTTAATAATCATCTACTGTTGCAGCACTCCCAATACATAAGCACACCCATACACACTAAAACCCCCAACATTTAAAAAATGACAGTGTGCCCACCTGATTTGCCAGTATTCATGATCCACCAAAGCTATGCTTACTGTTGTCCAATTTACCACTGCTTAGAACCCACCAATGACAAAACAGTACTGGGTGCTTTTTTGTCAGAAAAAAACAATACAACTTTATATGCTACAGTCCCACATAGACAATCCACTACTGACCCATTAACCCTAGGCTGCTGTCTCACTCTTACTCCCTGGAACTGCATTACCTTGGAAGACTACTTTTATTTCCCAAGTAAAAGACACAAATTGGAAGATGAGGCAAAAATCCAGACATTCTTCAAAAATCCATACAGTTGAGAGGCATGATTTCATATTCAATACAACACTCTTCCTGTCAGGAAAGCTGCAATTTAATGAAAGTGTACTTTTAATGTACGATATATTTGTGAGCTAACTTGTCTGTGTTCAGTAGGTAGACTGATAATCATTAGCATCTTTGTGCATGTGTCTCTCTGTCACACACACACACACACACACACACACACACACACACACACACACACACACACTCCTACTTTCACGCACACAAACATTCTGCTTTCATGCATGCACTCACTCCGTACTTACCTATTAACACAGGTAAGTGCTGTCCCTTTCAAAGGCAACGGTGGCAAATCCATACACAAGTCCCTCTTCAGTGAGAACGCACACACACTGATTCTTCAGTGCAAAATATTAGTATAAACACACTGACCCTTTTTTGGCGCAAAAACAAAACTAGAAGGGTGCTTTGGCGCATGTGCACACCGATGTTAGAGTTACAGGTCACGGGAGCGAAAAACACAAAAAAAAAGTGTTTTGGGGCATGCGTACATTGATGTTACAGTTAGAGGTCGACAGCCGCAGGGAAGAGCTCTGAGGGCCGCATGTGGCCTGCGGGCTGCAGGTTGGACACGTCTGGTCTAGGGTCACTAGCCAAGCATTTTTTGTCAGCATAGGCAGCAGCTACTGCAAAGTTAGCATTTTGAATCTGGGGACCACCAGGGAGGTGTTTAGAATGGATAGATCCAGAATGGGGCACCAAGTGCCCTCTTTTCTGGGAACAAGGAACAGTCTGGAATAGAAGCTTTTGCTTGTTTGATCTGAGGGGACAGGTTCTACTGCCCCCTGGGATATGAGAGTTTGGATGTGTTTCAATGCCTCTGCTCACCGATTTGGAGGTAAGTCTGGGTACCCTCTTGGAAGTGGGAGTTCGCTGAAAGAGAATTTGTATCCCTGAAAAATGATCTTTAAGACCCACTGGTCCTTTGTTACAGAAAGCCAATTTTCTTTGAAGAGGGAGAGCCTTCCTCCTACCTTTTGGTGAGTGAAGGGAGGGCACAGGGGGGAGGGAGTCATTGGGAGTTTTTGCCATAGAAGGGTGGCTTAGAACTCTCTGCCTTTGGGGCGGAAGTGGTCCACTGTTTGCTTCTCTACTGGCCCTGGGATAGGGGCCTGGATGGTCTGTCCCTGCGGGGCTTACCTTGGCCCTGTCTGCTAGGTGCAGGGAAGGACCAGTGCTTAGAGGGGAAGTTCCTGCTGAACCTGGGAGGTTGAACCTGAAAGAAATCTTTTACTGTTTGCATAGTTGTCTTCCATCTTTTACTACAAACAAGCGGCCCTTTTCTGGGGTGCATCAATTAGTTTAGACTTGACATGATCAGGGACAGGTTGTTCCTTCAGCCATGCATGTCTCCTAATGACAGAGCTTGACACTGCTGTCCTGCTACAGGTTTCTAGGGTGTCATATCCACAGTGTAATGAGTGTTTGGCCACTTGACAAGCAGAGTGCAGTAAATCTGCTAACTCTTTTGAATTGGCATAGTCAGGAATGGTAGAAATCTTTTGGTTTAATAGTGCCAAAGTGTGTTGTTGATATTTTAACACATGGAACTGACAGTTGAGTGCTCTGATAGCTAAGGTTGCAGAGGTGTATACTTTTTTACTCACTCTATCCAGAGCTCTGGAATCCTTGTCAGAAGGAATAGGATTCTTAGCAGAACTAGTCTTAGCTCCTTTAAGTCCTTGTGTAATGACCCCTGGGTCTGCAGCAGGATTTCTGTACAGTTATTTGTGAGAATCCAGTACTCTGTAACACCTGTCAGGTTTACTAGGAGCAGGTGGGAAGGCATCAGGGGCTAAGCTGGATTCATGGAAAACATCATCCACCACTTCTAAAATAGGGGGGATGGCCAAGGGTCTGTGCTGGGACAGGTCCAGAAACTCTCAAGTATTTTCTTAAACTGGGGGAAGGCCTGAGATTCCCATTGGAAATGTTCCCTGAGGGTATGAAGGGTTTCCCCAAAAGAAAGATACTCTGGAGGGGAGGCAGAAGGGATGGATTCCTCTGCATCTGAATCCTCATAAGCAGTCAGAGGTTGTTGTTCCTCTTCAAAATCTGAATAGTTAGATCCCTCAGAATCCTGTTCTGCCAATTTCTGGAGAAGGGTGCCTTTTCCTTTTAGACGTTGTGGCCTGACTACTCCGGATAAGGGAGATGAGATCCTCTGCCATTTTAAGCATTTATGCTTGGGGTGGTGGAGGAGGAGCAAGATGGTGACTAGAAGCAGATTTTCTAGGAGTGGCCTGGCTTCTAGGCCTGAGAGAATCCGTCGGTCTGAGAGAAACGGTAGTCAGATGAGGAGACATCAGTTTTATCTAGATTCGGTAGTGCGAAAGGCCTCCTCGGAAGCCGGTGCCTGCATCGCTCTGGACCCAACCGAGGTAGAGACAACCAAAGGCTCGAAGACTAAAAAGATTTCTGCGGCATACCAGACTCAAAAGGTCTCAGAGAAGCCTATGTAAATATTGAATCTGGCATCAGGGGCTGCAAAAGCGCCTCACTGAATTCCGGAGAACTGATGACCTATTTAGCGGTAGCGTTGTCGGAAGTCTTAGCCTTGTGTGGTCCGTCTCTATCTTTATCTCTGAGTTTTTTCGGAATGTCCACAGATTGTTGGCTGATGGACACCATTTCGGAATGCGAAGACAGAACACAAAAATAACTGTCTAAAATAAGAGCTCTACTGCGAATGGTTCTTGCATTAAAGGGGGCACAGAACTGCAACGGGTGACGTAGTGATCTGGGCCTAAACAAGTGATGCAGTAAGAATGAAGTCTCGGTGTGGGATCTGCTTTCCACAGGCGATACAATTGTTAAATTTTTTGGACTTGAATAGTGCAAGAAAAAAGGGTCCCCAACGGGGTACTTAGCTTTATTCGTTTTCAGCTGAAATTCAAACTCTGGTAGCGACCGGCCAGCACTCGTGTGAACTGCTTCGGCTACGGGCTCCACAGCAAGAAAGACTGACGTAATGACGCCTGCCTTGCTTTATAGCACTGACGACCTGACGCCAGACTACAAGCGACTTGCAGCCAACGCAGAAAAACTTTCAACTCTGGTATTCGGGCCGGTCGAGTGTTACCACAGTAGGGATAACCCACAGGTGAAGACTGCAATAGTGAAACACTAAGAACATCATCAAATTATCCTTCCACAGAAGAGGCAAAATGGACTGAACTGTGACCATCCACAATTTTGTCTGTTTTATGAATTTGGCTTATGTGACTGAGATCCAAACTGGATCTAAAGTCCCGGGTCTTCTTTGGTACTAAAAAGAACCTGGAATAGACAAAGAATTCTAAATGGTCGCTGGGGACTGGCTGAATTACTCTCTTTTCTAGCAGCTTTGAGATTTCTATGGCTGCTAATTCCCACTGAGTGGGATAAAGTACTTTCTTCTTTTTCTGTGGTGGGAAGGAAAGGGGAAAGGGAACTGAGTAGCCTCTGGATATTATTCTTAGCACCCATGAATCCAATGCTATAGTATGCCCGGCTTGAGGGTGCAAAGAGAGACCCCCCCCCCCCCCCCAAAAAAAAATGCCTCCAGAGTGCAGCTGTCAGACAACTGTTCAGGAGCACTGAAAGGCTTTCTTGGAGAAAGGGCTGCAAAAATCTTGGATTTTGCAGTCCGTCTTGACTCTTGGGTGCTGTCCATTAAAATTGCCTCCACCCTTTGCCACAGGGACGTCTGCCCCCATGGGAGTCATGGAAAGAGCTCTGTGATTTGCAAAACCACATCATCTTCTCCCATCTCTGGTTCCTAGAGAATGATCTTCGTAGAACAGAGAAGGGTACTTCCACTGCAGAGAGAGAATCTTACCATCTTGCTGGCTCCTGGTGAGTGCATCCTTGACTTTCGGTCCAAACAAGACGGAACCATCATAAGGGGCATTAATAAAGGATGACTTAAAGCCTTCCACATAGTCACATCCAGGCATAGTGATGAATGGTTATGCCGGTGCCTACTGCTCTGGCCACACTGTCTGCTACATTAGAAGACGCATGGCCTCATTAGATAAGGATTGAAGCCTAGAAAGCTGGGAGTCCACTGTTTTGAACATCTGCATGCAACACCCCGCCCCGAATGACTTGGTGATGTGTTCAGTCAAGTCTCTCTGGATTCTTGTAAAATGGGCTAGGCAGTTTAGTGCGCTAAGGGCGAAATTTGTTGATGCATACGCCCACTTCCCAAATCCGTCTTTTGCCGTAGATTCTCTGATTGGGGGGGGTGGGGTGAACAAGAACAGACAAGTTTACTTACAACAGCTCTTTGTTTGTGGCTGCAATCACCACCATAGCCTTTACAGGTAGATCTTGACTCATGCTCCCATCTGTTGGAGCAGATAATATACAGTTGGGTTTCTTTGGTATGGGATCCATCACATCAGGGTCCTTCCACGTTCATTGAGGCATAAAGTTGATTAGCAGGTAAAGGTGGAGTTACCACCCACAACGATGTTAGTCCAGAGCCAAAAGCCTCCAAAAATACTGACTCGTCTGGAGAAGGGTCTTGGAATGTCCAACCCCTTCTCTGTTTCATTAATTCTAGAATGTCACCAAATGGGACCTCTTTAGAGAGGAAGCGAGGGGATACCCTCTCCTTTCTCTAAGTCAGTATCTTTGGTGAAAGACTCTGGTGATGAGTCTACGTGCTAACGCTTGCATATCGGTTTTCTGGGGACACCTTCTTAGGATACAGTAGAAGGGTAAGAATCAGACTTCTTCAGAAATCATTGGTGCCGACTGTCCCTGTACAGCAAGATGAAGAGGAGAAGCAGCAGATAGCAGACAGAGTTTGGGTGGAACTGGCTGAAGCTACCTTGTCTTTGGTATATGTCAAAACCCTTTCAAAAAGCCGAAGACTGCCTCCATTCTGAAGAAGCGAGGGAAACCTTGGCACCAACAAGCCCTGGACCCAAAGTGGACCTGGGATCTGAGCTATGCAGGACTAAAGCCCCAAGGAGAAGAGATGCTCCAAGAATCTTGGTGTCAGCTCACCACTTCGGAACTCAGCTCCGAAGCTTTGCCTCCAAGTCTCATCTTGCCTTAATGGCACTGGAGTTGAAACAGATTGGCAGCTAGTGTTGAAGGTGTAAGGGACTTGGGCATGGTCAAAGGTGTCAATGTTCCAACTGGTTCCAGTAAAACTGAACCCGAAGGTCGGGTCAGTGCGGACTCTTGCTTAGGAGGAGTAAGATGGCCAACACCCAGTACCTTCCTAGAAGACGGTGCCAGTATAACCACAGGCTGTATCTGTGTTCTCAGAAATTCTCTCATCATTCTGTCAACATCAACTTCTGTACGGCTTCTTGATGATCCATTGGCTAAGATTACTGATGATGGTCGAGATGATCTTCTCTCTTGCTGAATAGGAGATTGTAGTCTACAACTCACCAGTCTCAAGATTAAGTGGCTGACCCAAAGGGTTGTCGAATCCAATCTTTCGGACATTTTTACCCTCATCTTTTCCAATTTTTTTTTCTTGCCTTTGCATCTTAATCTACCCGCTGCCCCTTTTCCACCATATACATGCATTCTCATCTCTCACATCTCACAAGTATGCTTCTCCTCACACTTTTTATAAATTGCTCTGACAGTAGTATTTCACTGAATATGTCAAAAAAAAAAAAAACTATTGTATATATACTTTCTGATGCGTTTTACCTTGCTCAATATTTCTTATCCTACAATGTGAGTGTCTATATATTTGTACTGGAAACTGAACTTTTATGCATGATAAACAGAATTTTTACAGACTGTAAACTGAATTTCTATGTCTTGTAAAGTCTTTGTAACTGGAGCTTTCCTCCTCGGGTCGCCACTGAAAATGGGTCTCTGTCCCAGCTGGACAAACCCGGTTAGCAAATGTCAATTTATTGAGGCTGTTGGCTCCAAAGACCTCTCTGCAGATTTAGCTGCAGACTTTCTCCTTTCCTTTTCTCTCTTATTGCCTTTGTGTTTATTATGGCCCTTCGACTTTGTCTTTTCTTTATTTGACATTGAGGACGGTGAAGGGGGTAAAACCTGTCTGTGCTGGAAGGAGCCCCTTTAACACAAGTTTGTTCCTTCTGGTCTGAAGGAACCTACCACTAAAGGCTGTGCAAGACTCACATTGTCTCTGTGCTGCTCACCTAGACACAGAATCATATTTGTAGTGTGGGTCATGTCATGAAGTGGTAGTTTGTTGTCCACACTCCGAGCATTTCTTGAATCCTGTTGATTCTGACATATCTAGAAAAATGAACTTTTTAACACTAAAGGCAAAACACTAATAACTATTATGCTATTAAACTACGTCTTACACTAAGTCTAGAAAATGCTGCTTAACAAAGAAGCTGTAGAGAAGTAGGAAAAAAATGTATGTGGACATATATAATATATATTAATAAGCAAAGTCAGAAAAACTCTCATGGTAGGAGAGGAACTTCACTATACGATTGAAAATCCAACTGATTTACTGAAAGCTCTCCACATGTCCAAAACATACAAGCAGCAAACGAGGTCTAAGCATTTGAGGTACAACCTAGGAAATTATGGGTAGAGGAGGAGTAAGAGCTCTGGCTCTGATAAGCTTTGAGACTGGTGCCAAGGTCAGATCCTGTTGGATCCAACAACCCAAACGTTTGAACGGACGAAAATAGACAACACTGGGTTGAAAGTTAGGTACTTTCCATAATGACATGATGTGTTGTCGGATTTTTGTCCAGTTCAATGCATGGGTTTGTTGGATCTGATCGGATCTGATCTCTGCACCATCTCTGAAGCTTCACGAATCCAGGGCTCTGACTCCTCCCCATCCATAATTCCATGCGCTCTACAACAGTCCATTCAGAATGGGGCACCAAGTGCCCTCTTTTCTGGGAACAAGGAACAGTCTGGAATAGAAGCTTTTGCTTGTTTGATCTGAGGGGACAGGTTCTACTGCCCCCTGGGATATGAGAGTTTGGATGTGTTTCAATGCCTCTGCTCACCGATTTGGAGGTAAGTCTGGGTACCCTCTTGGAAGTGGGAGTTCGCTGAAAGAGAATTTGTATCCCTGAAAAATGATCTTTAAGACCCACTGGTCCTTTGTTACAGAAAGCCAATTTTCTTTGAAGAGGGAGAGCCTTCCTCCTACCTTTTGGTGAGTGAAGGGAGGGCACAGGGGGGAGGGGGAGTCATTGGGAGTTTTTGCCATAGAAGGGTGGCTTAGAACTCTCTGCCTTTGGGGCGGAAGTGGTCCACTGTTTGCTTCTCTACTGGCCCTGGGATAGGGGCCTGGATGGTCTGTCCCTGCGGGGCTTACCTTGGCCCTGTCTGCTAGGTGCAGGGAAGGACCAGTGCTTAGAGGGGAAGTTCCTGCTGAACCTGGGAGGTTGAACCTGAAAGAAATCTTTTACTGTTTGCATAGTTGTCTTCCATCTTTTACTACAAACAAGCGGCCCTTTTCTGGGGTGCATCAATTAGTTTAGACTTGACATGATCAGGGACAGGTTGTTCCTTCAGCCATGCATGTCTCCTAATGACAGAGCTTGACACTGCTGTCCTGCTACAGGTTTCTAGGGTGTCATATCCACAGTGTAATGAGTGTTTGGCCACTTGACAAGCAGAGTGCAGTAAATCTGCTAACTCTTTTGAATTGGCATAGTCAGGAATGGTAGAAATCTTTTGGTTTAATAGTGCCAAAGTGTGTTGTTGATATTTTAACACATGGAACTGACAGTTGAGTGCTCTGATAGCTAAGGTTGCAGAGGTGTATACTTTTACTCACTCTATCCAGAGCTCTGGAATCCTTGTCAGAAGGAATAGGATTCTTAGCAGAACTAGTCTTAGCTCCTTTAAGTCCTTGTGTAATGACCCCTGGGTCTGCAGCAGGATTTCTGTACAGTTATTTGTGAGAATCCAGTACTCTGTAACACCTGTCAGGTTTACTAGGAGCAGGTGGGAAGGCATCAGGGGCTAAGCTGGATTCATGGAAAACATCATCCACCACTTCTAAAATAGGGGGGATGGCCAAGGGTCTGTGCTGGGACAGGTCCAGAAACTCTCAAGTATTTTCTTAAACTGGGGGAAGGCCTGAGATTCCCATTGGAAATGTTCCCTGAGGGTATGAAGGGTTTCCCCAAAAGAAAGATACTCTGGAGGGGAGGCAGAAGGGATGGATTCCTCTGCATCTGAATCCTCATAAGCAGTCAGAGGTTGTTGTTCCTCTTCAAAATCTGAATAGTTAGATCCCTCAGAATCCTGTTCTGCCAATTTCTGGAGAAGGGTGCCTTTTCCTTTTAGACGTTGTGGCCTGACTACTCCGGATAAGGGAGATGAGATCCTCTGCCATTTTAAGCATTTATGCTTGGGGTGGTGGAGGAGGAGCAAGATGGTGACTAGAAGCAGATTTTCTAGGAGTGGCCTGGCTTCTAGGCCTGAGAGAATCCGTCGGTCTGAGAGAAACGGTAGTCAGATGAGGAGACATCGGTTTTATCTAGATTCGGTAGTGCGAAAGGCCTCCTCGGAAGCCGGTGCCTGCATCGCGGCTCTGGACCCAACCGAGGTAGAGACAACCAAAGGCTCGGAAGACTAAAAAGATTTCTGCGGCATACCAGACTCCGAAAAGGTCTCGTAGAAGCCTATGTAAATATTGAATCTGGCATCAGGGGCTGCAAAAGCGCCTCACTGAATTCCGGAGAACTGATGACCTATTTAGCGGTAGCGTTGTCGGAAGGCTTAGCCTTGTGTGGTCCGTCTCTATCTTTATCTCTGAGTTTTTTCGGAATGTCCACAGATTGTTGGCTGATGGACACCATTTCGGAATGCGAAGACAGAACACAAAAATAACTGTCTAAAATAAGAGCTCTACTGCGAATGGTTCTTGCATTAAAGGGGGCACAGAACTGCAACGGGTGACGTAGTGATCTGGGCCTAAACAAGTGATGCAGTAAGAATGAAGTCTCGGTGTGGGATCTGCTTTCCACAGGCGATACAATTGTTAAATTTTTTGGACTTGAATAGTGCAAGAAAAAAGGGTCCCCAACGGGGTACTTAGCTTTATTCGTTTTCAGCTGAAATTCAAACTCTGGTAGCGACCGGCCAGCACTCGTGTGAACTGCTTCGGCTACGGGCTCCACAGCAAGAAAGACTGACGTAATGACGACGCCTGCCTTGCTTTATAGCACTGACGACCTGACGTCAGACTACAAGCGACTTGCAGCCAACGCAGAAAAACTTTCAACTCTGGTATTCGGGCCGGTCGAGTGTTACCACAGTAGGGATAACCCACAGGTGAAGACTGCAATAGTGAAACACTAAGAACATCATCAAATTATCCTTCCACAGAAGAGGCAAAATGGACTGAACTGTGACCATCCACAATTTTGTCTGTTTTATGAATTTGGCTTATGTGACTGAGATCCAAACTGGATCTAAAGTCCCGGGTCTTCTTTGGTACTAAAAAGAACCTGGAATAGACAAAGAATTCTAAATGGTCGCTGGGGACTGGCTGAATTACTCTCTTTTCTAGCAGCTTTGAGATTTCTATGGCTGCTAATTCCCACTGAGTGGGATAAAGTACTTTCTTCTTTTTCTGTGGTGGGAAGGAAAGGGGAAAGGGAACTGAGTAGCCTCTGGATATTATTCTTAGCACCCATGAATCCAATGCTATAGTATGCCCGGCTTGAGGGTGCAAAGAGAGACCCCCCCCCCCCAAAAAAAAATGCCTCCAGAGTGCAGCTGTCAGACAACTGTTCAGGAGCACTGAAAGGCTTTCTTGGAGAAAGGGCTGCAAAAATCTTGGATTTTGCAGTCCGTCTTGACTCTTGGGTGCTGTCCATTAAAATTGCCTCCACCCTTTGCCACAGGGACGTCTGCCCCCATGGGAGTCATGGAAAGAGCTCTGTGATTTGCAAAACCACATCATCTTCTCCCATCTCTGGTTCCTAGAGAATGATCTTCGTAGAACAGAGAAGGGTACTTCCACTGCAGAGAGAGAATCTTACCATCTTGCTGGCTCCTGGTGAGTGCATCCTTGACTTTCGGTCCAAACAAGACGGAACCATCATAAGGGGCATTAATAAAGGATGACTTAAAGCCTTCCACATAGTCACATCCAGGCATAGTGATGAATGGTTATGCCGGTGCCTACTGCTCTGGCCACACTGTCTGCTACATTAGAAGACGCATGGCCTCATTAGATAAGGATTGAAGCCTAGAAAGCTGGGAGTCCACTGTTTTTGAACATCTGCATGCAACACCCCGCCCCGAATGACTTGGTGATGTGTTCAGTCAAGTCTCTCTGGATTCTTGTAAAATGGGCTAGGCAGTTTAGTGCGCTAAGGGCGAAATTTGTTGATGCATACGCCCACTTCCCAAATCCGTCTTTTGCCGTAGATTCTCTGATTGGGGGGGGTGGGGTGAACAAGAACAGACAAGTTTACTTACAACAGCTCTTTGTTTGTGGCTGCAATCACCACCATAGCCTTTACAGGTAGATCTTGACTCATGCTCCCATCTGTTGGAGCAGATAATATACAGTTGGGTTTCTTTGGTATGGGATCCATCACATCAGGGTCCTTCCACGTTCATTGAGGCATAAAGTTGATTAGCAGGTAAAGGTGGAGTTACCACCCAACGATGTTAGTCCAGAGCCAAAAGCCTCCAAAATACTGACTCGTCTGGAGAAGGGTCTTGGAATGTCCAACCCCTTCTCTGTTTCATTAATTCTAGAATGTCACCAAATGGGACCTCTTTAGAGAGGAAGCGAGGGGATACCCTCTCCTTTCTCTAAGTCAGTATCTTTGGTGAAAGACTCTGGTGATGAGTCTACGTGCTAACGCTTGCATATCGGTTTTCTGGGGACACCTTCTTAGGATACAGTAGAAGGGTAAGAATCAGACTTCTTCAGAAATCATTGGTGCCGACTGTCCCTGTACAGCAAGATGAAGAGGAGAAGCAGCAGATAGCAGACAGAGTTTGGGTGGAACTGGCTGAAGCTACCTTGTCTTTGGTATATGTCAAAACCCTTTCAAAAGTCAAGACTGCCTCCATTCTGAAGAAGCGAGGGAAACCTTGGCACCAACAAGCCCTGGACCCAAAGTGGACCTGGGATCTGAGCTATGCAGGACTAAAGCCCCAAGGAGAAGAGATGCTCCAAGAATCTTGGTGTCAGCTCACCACTTGAACTCAGCTCAAGCTTTGCCTCCAAGTCTCATCTTGCCTTAATGGCACTGGAGTTGAAACAGATTGGCAGCTAGTGTTGAAGGTGTAAGGGACTTGGGCATGGTCAAAGGTGTCAATGTTCCAACTGGTTCCAGTAAAACTGAACCCGAAGGTCGGGTCAGTGCGGACTCTTGCTTAGGAGGAGTAAGATGGCCAACACCCAGTACCTTCCTAGAAGACGGTGCCAGTATAACCACAGGCTGTATCTGTGTTCTCAGAAATTCTCTCATCATTCTGTCAACATCAACTTCTGTACGGCTTCTTGATGATCCATTGGCTAAGATTACTGATGATGGTCGAGATGATCTTCTCTCTTGCTGAATAGGAGATTGTAGTCTACAACTCACCAGTCTCGAAGATTAAGTGGCTGACCCAAAGGGTTGTCGAATCCAATCTTTCGGACATTTTTACCCTCATCTTTTCCAATTTTTTTTTCTTGCCTTTGCATCTTAATCTACCCGCTGCCCCTTTTCCACCATATACATGCATTCTCATCTCTCACATCTCACAAGTATGCTTCTCCTCACACTTTTTATAAATTGCTCTGACAGTAGTATTTCACTGAATATGTCAAAAAAAAAAAAAACTATTGTATATATACTTTCTGATGCGTTTTACCTTGCTCAATATTTCTTATCCTACAATGTGAGTGTCTATATATTTGTACTGGAAACTGAACTTTTATGCATGATAAACAGAATTTTTACAGACTGTAAACTGAATTTCTATGTCTTGTAAAGTCTTTGTAACTGGAGCTTTCCTCCTCGGGTCGCCACTGAAAATGGGTCTCTGTCCCAGCTGGACAAACCCGGTTAGCAAATGTCAATTTATTGAGGCTGTTGGCTCCAAAGACCTCTCTGCAGATTTAGCTGCAGACTTTCTCCTTTCCTTTTCTCTCTTATTGCCTTTGTGTTTATTATGGCCCTTCGACTTTGTCTTTTCTTTATTTGACATTGAGGACGGTGAAGGGGGTAAAACCTGTCTGTGCTGGAAGGAGCCCCTTTAACACAAGTTTGTTCCTTCTGGTCTGAAGGAACCTACCACTAAAGGCTGTGCAAGACTCACATTGTCTCTGTGCTGCTCACCTAGACACAGAATCATATTTGTAGTGTGGGTCATGTCATGAAGTGGTAGTTTGTTGTCCACACTCCGAGCATTTCTTGAATCCTGTTGATTCTGACATATCTAGAAAAATGAACTTTTTAACACTAAAGGCAAAACACTAATAACTATTATGCTATTAAACTACGTCTTACACTAAGTCTAGAAAATGCTGCTTAACAAAGAAGCTGTAGAGAAGTAGGAAAAAAATGTATGTGGACATATATAATATATATTAATAAGCAAAGTCAGAAAAACTCTCATGGTAGGAGAGGAACTTCACTATACGATTGAAAATCCAACTGATTTACTGAAAGCTCTCCACATGTCCAAAACATACAAGCAGCAAACGAGGTCTAAGCATTTGAGGTACAACCTAGGAAATTATGGGTAGAGGAGGAGTAAGAGCTCTGGCTCTGATAAGCTTTGAGACTGGTGCCAAGGTCAGATCCTGTTGGATCCAACAACCCAAACGTTTGAACGGACGAAAATAGACAACACTGGGTTGAAAGTTAGGTACTTTCCATAATGACGTGATGTGTTGTCGGATTTTTGTCCAGTTCAATGCATGGGTTTGTTGGATCTGATCGGATCTGATCTCTGCACCATCTCTGAAGCTTCACGAATCCAGGGCTCTGACTCCTCCCCATCCATAATTCCATGCGCTCTACAACAGCACTTCAAATCGAGTTTGCCCTCACCAACTAGAAATTTAGAGATATAACAACTCTTTCAAGATTAATACTATCTTGATGGAAAACATCTGAGAGAGGATCATAGTCTGAATGGACTAGTCAAAAATAGCGTGCAAGTAAGATCCTTTCGGTCACCAGAAGCCAACAGATGATAATTTGGAAGGGTGCAGGAAGAGGAGGGAATGAGGAAGGTTGACCTGGATGAAAATCACAGTACACATCTATTATTTTGGTAAATAGACAACTTTAGTATCCATTATTGTCTATTTTCATCCTATTCAACACATGGGACATATTCCTTAGCTGTTTTTACCTGGGTGTTATTAAAGAAGGATGTTCCTGAGAATGGTGGATCCAAAGGAAGAATGTGAACTAGACTGTGCTTCCAATTTATAATGCGACAGAAAGTTATCAACTGTTCACCAAGTTGCAGCAGCACAAATATCACCAATGGGAAGTCTTCTCATAAAAGCTGTTGAAGTGGCTACTGCTCTTTTGGAATGAGCTTTGGGCTTCGATTGCAGGCATCGGCCTTTTTAGCGCATACAAAGGAAATAAATCAGATAACCATCTCGAAAGAGTAACCTTAGAAACTGCTCTGCCCAATTTAGGTTTAGAAAAGGCAATGAAAAAATGGTCAGATTTCATGAAGTGTTTCATTCTATGAAGATTAAATCGGAGTTGGCGAAGAACATCCAACATATGCAGAGTATATTCACCTTTGTGGGAGAATCTGGGAAAACACACTGGTAGGCTGATGGAACTTGTTTAAATTTGCTTCAGATGCCACCTTAGAAAGAAAAGATGCATTATTCCTTAAGGAAACTCTATCCTTGTGAAAAATCAGGTAAGGGGGGTTTGCAAGAAAGGGCATGTAACTCTGAAATTCGTCTGGCCGATGTAAAAGCCAAAAGAAAAATAGTCCTCCAAGACAGGAGCTTCAAACCTGCTGAAGCTACTGGTTCAAAGAAAGGATGAGTTAATGCTTGGGGCAAAATCATAATATCCTGTGGAGGGTTGGGTCCCCGAATGACTGTCATCGAGGGAACTTTCCCCTTAAAAGACTGAAGGGATGCTATGTAGATGTTACTCTGAACTACAGTGGATATAAAAAGTGTACACACACCCCTGTTAAAATGCCAGGTTTTTGTGATGTAAAACAATGAGACCACAATAAAACATAAAAAAAACGTACAATACAGTGGTTGCATAAGTGTGCACACCTTTAAATGAATACTTTGTTGTGTGTGCACACCCTTAAACTAATACTTTGTTGAAGCACCTTTTGATTTAATTACATCATTCAGTCTTCCTGGGTAGGAGTCTATCAGCATGGCACATCTTGAATTGGCAATATTTGCCCACCTCTTCCTTGCAAAAGTGCTCCAAATCTGTCAGATTGTGAGGGAATCTCTTGTACACAGCCCTCTTCAGGTCACACCACAGATTTTCTATTGGATTTAGGTCTGGGCTCTGGGTGGGCCATTCCAAAACTTTAATTTTCTTCTGGTGAAGCCATTCTTTTGTTGATTTGGATGTATACTTGGGGTCATTGTCATGTTGAAAGGTGAAATTCCTCTTCATCTTCATCTTTCTCGCAGACTTGGAACTGCTCATAAATCTGTCAACCTTGACTAAAGCCCTAGTTCCAGCTGAAGAAAAGCAACCCCAAAGCATGACACTGCCACCACCATGCTTCACCGTGGGGATGGTGTTCTTTTGGTGATGCAAAGTGTTGTTTTTGTGCCAAACGTACCTTTTGGAATTGTGGCCAAAAAGTTCAACCTTGGTCTCATCAGACCATAACACAGTTTGCTACATGCTTTTGAGAGACTTGATGTATTGTTTTGCAAATTTTAGCTGGGCCCAGATGTTTTTCTGTGTAAGAAAAGGATTCTGTCTTGCAACCCTACCCCACAGTCCAGACATATGGAGAATATGGGAGATTGTTGTCACATGTAGTACACAACCAGTACTTGCCAGAAATTCCTGCAGCTCCTTCAGTGTTACTGTACGTCTCTTGGCAGCCTCCCTGACCAGTTTTCATCTTGTCCTTTCATCAATTTTGGAGGGACGTCCAGTTCTTTGCAATGTCACTGTTATCTTATATTTTCTCCACTTTGTGATGACTGTGTTCCATGGTATATCCAATGCTGTGGAAATTTTTTTGTACCCTTCTCCTGACTGATATCTTTCAACAATGAGATCCCTTTGATGCTTTGTAAGCTCTCTGCAAACCATGGCTATTCCTGTAGCAGGCAACTGAGTAAATGTCAGGAAAATCCTACTGGGACAGCTGAACTTTATTTGGGGTTAAACAGAGTCACTTTAATTGATGGCAGGTGTGTACCCAAAAAGAATGAATGCTGTAATTAAATCAGAAGGTGGTCCAAAGTATTAGTTTAAGGGTGTACACACTTAAGCAACCAGCGTATTGTACGCTTTTTATTTTTTATATTTTTCCCCTAACAGATTTATTTGGTTTTCAATTGAATTGCACAGGTTATAGGTCACATTAAAGGTGGGAAAAGTTTTGAAATGATTTATTGTGGTCTCATTTTTTATATCACAAAACCTGGCATTTTAACAGGGGTGTGTACACTTTTTATATCCACTGTATGTGGAAATATAAAATTGCAGCCATTTGCACTTTTACAATGGAAAACTGGAACTGTTATGGAAGAGCTCAGACAGAAACTCTTCGCCAAAATCAGAACTGGAAGAACATGAGGTTAGTTTCATGGATTTCTGGTCCAGGAGGCAGTCCAAGTCAAGTCAGAGATTTGGATACTGATCCAACATCTATTGAGGATGTACTAGTACAGGCCACAGGAAAGGAAACCATGTTTTTCAGGGTCAGAAAAGAGCAATGAGGATCACTCTGGCCTTGCATTTTCTTGCTTTCTGGATGAATTTGTTCATTACGAGCAATGAGGGAAATGCATAAGAGAGACCCAGGGGCCAACTGTGGAACAGAGCTTCTTCCTATGGTGACTGTCCCAGTGGAGGGACAAGGGCAAAGTAACTGTTGAACTTGTTCAGGTAGGGTGTTAAAAGGTCACAGCAAGGTTGGCCCCAGTGACGGAAAATCAAAACTGTCACTGCTGGATTGAAAGACCACTTGTGAGGCATTAAAATAGTTCTGCTCAATTTGTCCGTTAACACACTGGACGTTCCTGGGATGTGTATTGCTATCAGAAACCCACTGCCATACTCTCATGGCTTCCCTACAAAGGGGATATGAGCAGGTTCCTCAGTGTTTGCTGATGTACCAGACTACTGCCATGTTGTCTGTCTGTATGGAAATCACACCCTTGGGGAGACTGTCCTGAAGGACTACTCTCATCTCCAAGACATTGATGTGAAGACTCTCCTCTAGATGTGGGCCATTCTCCCTTCAAAATGCCCCTCTTAAAAGGGAGGCATCCATGGTTACGACAGCCAATGGTGGAGCCGTGTCAAAGGGATGATGTTAGAGATGTTATCCACCAGCTGACATCATCTCTTACTATTTGAGTAATACAAATTTTGGTATGTAATGGGTGAACGTTTTGAGACCACTGGAATACCCTAATGTAGAACCTGATGAGAGGGTCTGTAAGATTGTGGAGGTCATTAGACTTAACAGTTGCAGAATTAATCTTGCTGAGGGTAAAGAATGCTGAAGTACCAGTGTGGCTATCGGGCATACAGACAGTACACTGGAGTGGGGTAATTTGGCAGTTTTATAGCTCAGTCCAGGTGGCATCCAATGAATTCTATTTGCTGTGAAAGGTCCATGTGGCTTTTGGGTAAATTTATTGTGATTCCTAGGTTTTGCATTAGGTGGAGCAGAAGGCCCAGATACTGTCATAGGAGATGCTTGGAGATAGCACTGAGAAGCCAATCACGGAGATATAGGAAAACTTGGATCCCTTGCAGACACATATGTACTGCAACCACTGTCATTATCTTGCTAAACACTTTGGGGGCTGTGGTGAGACCAAAGGGCAGTGCTCTGAGTTGGTAATGACTGGCTTCCAGTCAGAAATAGCAAAATCTCCTGTAATGCTTCTCTATCTTTATATAATAGTGTGCATCCTACAGATCTATTCAGCACATCCAGCTGTCCTTCCTCAAAAGAGGCAGTAAGGACTGGATCATTACCATCTAGAATTTTGTCTGTTTTACAAACTGATTTAAATGACAGAAATTATCTGAAGTCCCCTGTCTTCTTGGGTACCAAAAAAAACCTTGAATAGACTCCAGACTCAGTCTCCAGGGACTGCTTGGATGACATTTCTTCTACCACCTTGGAAATTTCTGCTGCTGCAAGTTCCCACTGATGAGGGGGAATACCAGGAACTTGCTTCCTTTTTACTGAGGAACGGAATATTATGTTTAGCACCCAGGAATCTATGTTTTACCAGGCTTGTAGGTGAAAGGATAAGCTCCCAACAACCAGCTTCCAGACTTGCAGCAGTTGGGCAACGTTTCAAGAGTGCTGGTATGTATTTTTGTTAAAGGGATTGTAAAAGCCCTAATTTTGCAGTCTGCCTCTACCTCTTGGGGTATGTCTAGTACGAGTTACCGCCTCCTCTGCTATGAGGGGGTCTGTCACTTGGAGTGTCGTGATAATAAGCTTGTGATTTGTGGAACCACATCTTCTTGCCACTCCCCCCCGATCCCCAGAGAAGGTCCTTTGAGGGGTGGAGAAAAGAATTCTCACTGAAAAGTGGGTGATACCATCTTGTTGACTTCTGGTTATAGTGCCTTACCTTTGGCCCAAAAAGTGTGGAACCATCAAACGGAGCATTAATGAATGATATCTTAGAGCCTTCCATGAAATAACCAAGGTACAGCAAGGCATGTTGACATATGGTAATACCGGTGACCACTGGTCTCACCATACCATTAACTACATTGGATAACAGTTACATGGTAAAGAATAGATGTGCAAAATCTTACCATAACAGTTAGTTATGTACTCACCATAACGATCGATGTATGTGGTCCATCTCGCCTACATTCTTTACTCATGGGTTCGGAGTCGAGAATCGGCTCCGACTCGGCCAACTATTTTTCTAGCACAAAGTCTCTAATTGGCTGGGCTAACCCGGTATCCCAAGATGCACCTCACCCTAGCCCCAGATCTTGTTTACAACCATACCAATCATAACCCATACATGACCAACACTGGAAGGAATCCCAGCCAAAGAAAGAAAAAGCAACTGACCTTGAAGGGTTCACAGATCCAAAATTCCTCCAAATCCTCTAGGAAGGGGGCAGGTGGGAGGGTACGTAAAAATGTAGGCGAGATGGACCACACACATCGATCGTTATGGTGAGTACATAACTAACTGATGTTATGTGGTCCTATCTCGCCTCCATTCTTTACTCACGGGACAGCGTCCCCAGCACCTCTATCCTGGGAGGCTCATAGATACTCCTGAGAACCGTGGAACCAAAGGAAGCCTGGCCCCTAGAAGCCATGTCCAGCTTGTAATGAGTGATAAAGGTGTGAGGAGAGGCCCAGGTGGCCGCAGCACAAATATCATCCAGTGAAAGCCTGGAATGGAAAGCTATCGATGTAGACATTGCCCTGGTAGAGTGAGCTCTGACGAGAAAAGGTAAACTTCTGCCTGCCGCCAAGTAGATGGAGGAAATACAATCTTTAATCCATTTAGAAACTGTGCACTTGAAAACAGGACAACCTGCTCTGTTCTCTGAAAAGGACACAAACAGTTGATCAGACTTCCTAACCTGTTTAGTCCTGTGTAAATAGAACCTCAATAGCCTGTGCACATCCAACTGATGGAACCTGAACTCTGCTTTATTGGAAAAATTTGGAAAGAACACTGGTAACTCGATAGATTGATGGAGATTAACAGTGGATGACACCTTTGGAAGGAAGGATGGGTTAAGTCTCAGTGAAACTCTGTCCTTATGAAAGGTCAAATACAGAGGTTTAATGGACAGAGCTTGAAGTTTTGATACTCTTCTGGCCGATGTAATGGCTATTAGAAACGCCGTTTTCCAAGATAAAAATTTCAGTTCACAGGTGGCAGCTGGTTCAAAGGGTGGTGAAGTGATGGCTTGTAGCACAAGGTTCAGGTCCCATGGCATGACAGGCTCTGACACAGGAGGGCGAAGTAGCCAAGCGCCTTTCAAGAAGGCCTTGCAGAGTTTATGGCCCATAAGAGAGGGCTCGTAAGATGTATGGAAATTGGAGATTGCAGCCAACTGCACTTTAATGGTAGCGGGCGCAGAGCCCTGACGGAAAAGCATGGCTAAAAAATCTAAAAACGATGGAATTGGGGCTGTGAAGGGGTCCAAACCTTGGGCCTGAGCCCAAATGGAGAATCTCTTCCATTTGCTGGAATAATTTTTTTCTGGTAGAAGACTTATGAGATGAAGACAAGATGTGTACCACCTCCAGTGAAAAAGAATGCCGTCTAACTAGTGATGGAAGTGGAATATCCAGGCTGTCAGCCTGAGAGTTCACAGGGATGGAGCTGGCCTGACATGCGAGTCAGGAGGTCTGGCACTGGGTCCAGAGTCCAAGGACCATCCACTGCATACTTCTGAAGAAAAGGGAACCATACTTGTAGAGGCCAGTGTGGAGCAATAAGAATCATCCTGCTTCCCAAGGATATGGCTTTCTGAATCACTCTTGGTAACAGAGGAAACGGAGGGAAAGCGTAGACCAGACCGGGAGGCCAATCCTGGGCTACAGCGTCCCTGGTTGACTCCCCCTGTGGGGGGATCAGTGTGAAGTACTCGCTGCATTTGGCATTGAGGGGACTGGCAAAGAGATCGCAGCAAGGCTGACCCCACCTGTTGAAAATTTGAACAGTCATTTGGTTGTTCAGGGACCACTCGTAAGGCATTAGAATAGCTCTGCTCAGCCTGTCCGCTATCACGTTGGACTTTCCCGGAATGTGCGTTGCCACTAAGAACCGTCGGGAAGATACTGCCCAATGCCACACTCTCATGGCCTCTCTGCAGAGGGAATAAGACTTGGTTCCCCCTTGCTTGTTCAGGTACTACACTACGGACATGTTGTACGAGTGAATCGCAATCGTTCCCAGAGGTAGAGAGTCTTGGAGCGCACGCAACACTAGAAACACCACTCTCATCTCCAGAACATTGATGTGCAGATGTACCTCGTGATCTTGCCACGTGCCTTGGACCGTCCTGCCAAGATAATGCCCCCCCACCCCATCTGGGAGGCGTCCGTGGTCACCGTGGCCACTGGAGATATAGGAATCAAGCTCCTCCCTTTGTCCAGATTGGCGGAAAGTACAGTTGTGTACACCTACCATAAATGTAGATGTTCGAGTGTATTCACTGTTGCAGTCATGACTGTAGGGTTCTCCCCTGCCGGCAGGCAGTCCTCGGTCGGCCAGAATCCCAAAGTCTGGGTCCGGCGTTGGCTATTCAACCATGCTCCCTGACGTCAGAGCGCCAGGAGTACAAAGCTGACAGCCGACGCCATGTTCCCCAGTTTTTCTTGCCCCAGATGTCAGGAGTCCCAAAATGAGAAAGGTCCCATATCCTTTGCAAATACACCTCAGAAGAATGGTGAAAAAAGGAACCACACTAAAGTAAAAATAAGAGGGGACAGGAGGGAGGGAAACCCAGACTGCAACAGTGAAGACACTCGAACATCTACATTTATGGTAGGTGTACACAACTGTACTATGTTCATAGTGTTTCACTGTTGCAGTCATGACTGTAGGGTAGAATCCCAAAGCAGAATGAAAGGGAGGTGGTTAAAGTAGAAGGGGCGGCTAAAAGGCCCTGCAAGACTGCAGAAGCAAAGCCTGCCCTAGACAGAGTAGAGAGGTAGATTGTAGTGCTTTGAAAAAGTATGCACTGAACTCCAAGTTGCAGCTTCCAAAATGTCTTTGGTAGGAACTCCCCTGAGGAAGGCAGCAGAAGTGGCAGCAGCTCTGGTGGAATGAGTCTGTATACTCCCTAGGATTTGCTTTCCATGGTGTGAATAACAAAATCTGATTCCATGAGCAATCCATTTAGAAATGGTCTGTTTTGAAATGGCTTTACCTTGGGAACTTGAAGCATAAGAAACAAACAATTGCTCTGATTTTCTGATGTCCTTGGTTCTGTCCAGGTAAAAACGTAGTTGTCTGTGTACATCCAAGGAATGTAAGATCCTTTCCCCTTTATTTTGAGAAGTGGGGAAAAAAGTTGGCAAGTGGATAGTTTGATTTAAAGCCACTTTGGAAACCACCTTAGGCATGAATGTAGGATTAGTCCTCAAAGACACCCTGTCTTGATGAAAAATAATATAAGGTTCCACAGCCATAAGAGCTTGCAACTCTGAAACTCTCCTGGCAGAGACCAGGGCTAACAGGATGGCTATTTTCCAAGATAAAAACTTGATGTCAGAAGAGGCAGCAGGCTCAAAAGGAGGTAAGGTGAGCTTTTCCAAAACATAGTTGAGATCCCAAGCAGGAATGGGAGGAGATCTAGGAGGTCTTAAGTTCTTAGCTCCTCTGAGAAACTGTCTCATGAGCTGGTGGGAAAAGATTGGAGGGTCTGTATTATAATGAGCGGAAATAGCAGAGGCATGTATCTTAATGGAAGAGAAAGAGAGACCCTTATGTAAGAGATCTGTCAGGTAAAGTGAAATCAAAGGAATGTTCGGAAGAAGAGGATCAGAATCCTGAGCCTGCATCCAGGAACAAAATCTTTTCCATTTTCCTGCATAAGATTTTCTAGTGCTAGGACGTCTGGCTTCTAAAATGACATCCATAACCTGCTTGGGTAGGAGAGAAGGAATCAAAGGCCCTGAATTAACCAGGCCGCCAGGCTGAGAGTGCTGACATGGGAATGTAGAACCTGACCCTGATGTTGGGACAGAAAGGTAGGAATCTGTGGCAAGACCCAAGGGGGCTCCAGACATAGGTTTTTCAGAATGGGGTACCAAAACTGTCGAGGCCAATTTGGGGTCAACAAGATCATCATCTTGGGCTTGTCCTGTTTGATCTTTAATAATACCCGTGGAAGAAGAGGAAGAGGCGGAAAGGCATATCCCGAGAGGTTTCTCCAAATGAATGATAGTGCATCCACTTTCCAAGCTTATTCGTGGAAAGTCCTGGTGCAAAAATTCTGTAGTTGATGATTGAGATGGGATGCAAAGAGGTCTATGTGAGGACATCCCCAGACTGCTGTTATCATCCTGAATATTTAGGTGTCCAGCATCCATTCGTGTGGATCCGAAAGGTTTCTGCTCAGACTGTCTGCCAGGAAGTTTTGCTTCCCTGGTAGAAACTGAGCTTGAAGGTCCAGATTGCAAGCTAGAGCTGTGTTCCATAGATCCATGGCTAGTCTGCAAAGGGGGTAGGAATGAGATTCCCTTTGCTTGTTTATGTACCACATAACTGTGGTGTTGTCTGTCCGTATCAGTAGTTGTCCTGGTTGTAGAAGATTCCTGAAGGCCATTAGAGCTTTCTGAACGGCTAACATTTCCTTTAAATTGATATGCAGGTGCTTCTGATCCTTTGTCCAAAGGCCCTGCAGACAGTTGCCCTGAAAATGGGCTCCCCAAGCATAATCCGAGGCGTCCGTGGTTAGAATCTGAGTGGCAGGAGGCAGACAGAAGGGTTTCCCTTTGTTTAGAGTACATGCCTTGGACCACCAAAGGAATTCCTTTTGAAGACAAGGCAGGACGGAGATCAGTATGTCTAAACTGTGGCAATGCGGAGACCATACACTTTTTAGGTACCACTGTATTTTCCTCGTGTAGTCTTGCATATGGTACGAGAAGGATGCAGGAGGCCATGTAACCCAAAGCCTGCAGGAATCTCCTTGCAGATAGCTGAGTTAAAGTTGCCAAGGTTTTGAAAGTTGAAGCCAGCAGAAACTGTTTTTTGTATGTCAGAAATGCCATCTGGGTTGTTGTGTTTAAAGAAGCGCCCAGAAAAATTATCTGTTGTGAGGGTGTCAAATTTGACTTTTTTATGTTTACAGTGAATCCCAGGAACTTGAGGAGATCCTGAACAAACCGTAGATGCTGGAGTAAGACCTCCTTGCTGTCTGCCTGAATAAGACAGTCGTCCAGATAAGGGTAAATTTGAATTCCCTTGAGTCTGCAGTAAGCTACTACTGGAGCCAGGCATTTGGTGAAGAACCTGGGCGCAGTAGACAATCCAAAGGGCAGCGCAGAGAATTGAAAGTGCCTCGATCTGGCCTTGAACCCGAGGTATTTTCTGCGTTCCTGCCTGATGGGAATGTGTAAATATGCCTCCTTTAAATCCAAAGTTACCATCCATGCATTTTTGGACAGCATTGGAAGTAGCTGCTGTAGAGTAAGCATCTTGAATTTTGGAATCTCAAGAAAGGTGTTCAAGACTGACAGATCCAGAATGGGTCTCCATGAGTTTTGCTTCCTGGGGACTAGAAAGAGCCTTGAGTAAAAACCTTGTCCCATCTCTGAAAGTGGAAAAAGTTCTATGGCTTTCATAGCCAAAAGAGCTTCCACCTGGTTTAAGGCCTCTGTCCATTGATGTTTTGGAAGGTTTGGCCATCCACTTGGCTTTGGCAGGGTATGAAAATGGAATTTGTAACCTCTCGAAACCACATCCAGAACCCACTTGTCTTGGGTTATAAGAGTCCAATTTCGATGAAAAAGAGAAAGTTTTCCTCCGAGAGGGGCTTCCAGGCAAGAAGTTCCTGCAGCCGAGCAGAGTGAGTCATTGAGTCTGTTTCCTATGAGTTTGTGACCTGTCCTCTCCTCCCCTAGGGGTGGAAGCAGTCCACTGTCTTGGTCTATAAGAAGCTTGTGTTTGAGGCCTTCCTCGGGAGCGTCTATATCTACCCCTCTGAGGCCTGTCTGAATTGGGAAAGGACCAGTTTTTTGTAGGCCAATTCCTGCTAAATCTGGGTGGCTGTACTTGTAAGAAATCTTTAACTGTTTGCATGGATTTCGCCTTGTCCTCCATCTTTTCAATCACCTCTTCAGCTTTTGATCCAAACAAAACATTATGCTGAACAGGAGCATCCAATAATTTAGCTTTTACTTGTTCTGGCAAATTTTGTTCCTTTAACCATGCATGCCTTCTAATAACTGTGCCAGAGGCAGCAGCCCTACAAGAAGCCTCCAAGCCATCAAATCCACAGTGTAAACCATGCTTCCCAACTTGTTCAGTGGCATGCAGTAAGTCATGTAATTCCTTATCATCTGCACAGGCAGAAATGGAAGTAAGCTTTTGTTTTAAAACAGACAAGAGAAACTGCTGGTACTTCAGCATATGAAACTGACAGTTTAAAGCCCTAATAGATAAAGTAGTAGAAGTGTACACTTTTTTGCCCCATCTTTCTAAAGATCTAGAATCCTTCTCAGTGGGAATGGGGTTTTTAGCAGAAGCGGCCTTAACGCCCTTTTGACCCTGAGAAATGGTTTCAGGGTCAGCAGTAGGGTTCTTGTATAAAAACTGGTGGGAATCAGGAACCCTGTAATATCTATCAGGCTTAACAGGAGCAGGAGGAAAAGAGTCAGGGGATAAGTTAGCCTCCGAAAAAGCATCATCCACAATATCCAAAACAGGGGGAATAGCCAGGGGTCTATGTTGGGGAAGAAGAAGAAAATCCCTTAGTCTTTTCTTAGATTCCGAATACTCCTGTCCTTCCCAGTGGAAATGTTCCCTCATTTCATGCAAAGTTTCTCCAAAAGAGAAATCCTCAGGCGGAGAAGCTGAATGAATGGATTCCTCAGCATCAGAATCCTCATAAGGAGGGAAAGAATATTCCTGGTCAGAAGAAGAAACTGAAGAAACAGAAGCCTGATCAGAGGAATCATAATAAACTTCCTGCCTTGGCCTTTTATCTGGAGGGGGATGTGAACCCCTAATCATAGTAAGTAAATCCTCCGCCATCTTAAGTAACTGTTTCTGTGACTTGGGAGCCGGTTCAGAAGAGGCCTGTGTTGCAGTCTTTGATTTGGAAGGAGTCTTTGCCTTTGTCTTTGGCTTTGCCTTTATTAGAAGCTGAGTAGGCCTGAAAACCCCTTCGGAAGCCGGTACCTGCACAGCGGCTCCAGACCCATCCGAAGGAGCATTGTCCGAAGGTCCTGCAATAGAAATATTCAAAGGCCTAGTTGGCTCCTCGTGGGAGTCCGTTTCGGCCATCGGTTCCGAAATGGCTGACGACAGGGGCTGCAAAAGTGCCTCACTGGCAACGGCCGAACCTGAAGCTGGCTCCGCTTGTGCGATATCGTCAGATTTGGACCTCGGAGGCCTGTCTTTGTCCTTGCGTCGTTTGTGAACTCCAGAAGCCGGAACCGTATCCGACGACATTTTGTAGTTAAAACGCCTACCGAAGTAATGAAATGCAAAATCGTACCTTCGTTTAATTGTATGTTGATTGAATCTAGCACAAAACCGACAACTAGCTACGTCGTGGTCAGGGCCTAAGCAAGGAATACAGTAAGAATGAAAATCCTTATGAGGTATTTGCTTCCCACATGAAATACAATTATTAATTTTTTCTGACATCGGACTGGAGCAAGAAAAAGTTTCCCCAACGGGGTACTTAGCTTTGAGTGGAGAAGAAAGTCTTCGGACTGAAGTTTTTCAGAAAAAATTGTCAGGAGTCAGCCGACCGGCACTTGCGAACTGCTATCACCGCACGGCAAGAAAGACTGGAAAACATGGCGTCGGTTGTCAGCTTTGTACTCCTGGCGCTCTGACGTCAGGGAGCATGGTTGAACAGCCGATGCCGGACCCAGACTTTGGGATTCTGGCCGACCGAGGACTGCCTGCCGGCAGGGGAGAACCCTACAGTCATGACTGCAACAGTGAAACACGATGAACATCGTAGCCACCAGCAGAGGTCCTGTTTACACCGTTCCGTGAGAAATATCAAGTGGAAAGAGGAAGTTTCTGAAATGACCATTGGGCGGAAAGGAGCCATTGCAGAATCCGCATATGTAACCTGGCCAGAGGCACCAGCATGATGGTGGCGGCCATGGAACCCAAAAGCTGGAGAACTAACCTGGCTTGAACTCTTTTGAGGGGCAACAGTGCGTGGATCTGAGACTTCAGCACCCTTAATCTCTCTTGTGGCAGAAAGGCTCGCATCTGAATAGAGTCTAGCTCTGTGCCTATAAAAACAACACGCTGAGAGGGCAGCAAGGCAGACTTTTCCCAGTTTAAAGTAATTCCTAATTGTTGACAAAGTGCTATGGTAGTCTCCCTGGCTTGAACAAGCAGATGCCTGGTGGGGGCGGTGAGAAGCCAGTCGTCCAGATACGGAAACACCTGGAATCCCTGACGTCTCAGGTGAGCTGTCACCACTGCCAAACACTTAGTGAACACCCTGGGGGCTGTGGTGAGACCAAAGGGCAGGGCACGAAACTGGAAGTGACTGGCTCCCAGCCAGAAGCGTGACTCCTGGATGCCTTGTCCATCTTGATGTGGTAGTAGGCATCCTTGAGATCGATGGAGCACATCCATACTCCTTTTTCCAGCAATGGAAAAATGGACTGAAGCGTGACCATTTGGAACTTGGACTTCAGAACGTAGTGATTCAGTCGACTGACATCCAGAATGGGTCTCAGGTCCCCTGTTCTTTTCGGCACCAAAAAGAGTCTTGAGTAAGTTCCTGATCCAATATGGTCTGAGGGGACTGGTTGGATGACTCCTTTTTCTAGCAGCTTTGTAACTTCTAGTGCTGCTTGACCCCGTTGACTGGGTGGGACGTCCGGGATTCTCCTGACTGGAGGGGGTGTTGATACAAAGGGAATAGCGTAACCTCCGGTAACTATTCGAAGCACCCAACAATCCTGGGTGATGCTTTCCCAGGCTTCCGGATGCAACGAAATTCAGCCCCCAACTGGCTCCGGAACAGCACAGTCGGGCAACGCCTCAGGAACGCTGGAAGGAAGATCTGCGAAAGCAATCGCGGACTCCCGAGTTGCAGGGGCCTCCTCTGCCTCTAGGACGGCGTCTTCCAGAATAATTTCCCCCTCCTCTGCCTCTGGAGGGGGACTCACCTTGAGCTGTAGGGAAAGGCCTCTGAGACTTCTTGAACCACATTTTCCACCCTCTTTGAGCCTTGGGGTAAGGCCTAGAAGGGAGAGAGAAACGGGCACCTACAGCAGATAGTGTCTTTCCCTCCTGTTTGCATCTGGTGAGAGTGTCTTTCACTTTGGTCCCGAAAAGAGAGGACCCATCAAAGGGGGCGTCAGTGAAGGAAGACTTAAAGTCCTGCGCGAAATGGCACAGGCGCATCCAGACTTGCCTTCTGAGAGCTACACCTGAGCTAGCTGCCCTACTCACCCCTTCGGCTGCATAAGATATGAGCCTCATGGACGAGTTGACAATGGAACCAAGGGTAGACAACTGGGCGTTAACAGTTTGTGGTACCACCTCAGGCATGTTACCCGTCAGAGTATCTCCTAACTCCTTAAGGAGATCTCTTTGGAGCCGTGTGAAATGACAAAGGTAATTCAGCGACCGCAAGGTAAAGGTCGCCGAAGACAGGGTACGCTTCCCGTACCGGTCCATACTCCTGGACTCCTTGTTAGGAGGATGGACGGAAGAAGAAGCCTCTGCAACTTCCTGCTGAGTGGCTGCCGCCACCACCAAGGCATCTACCGAAACCCCTTTGGTCAGGAACTCTTTCCCCGGGGGAGCAGAAAGGAACTTATTTGGACGTCTGGGTACCGGTTCCACGGAATCAGGGTTCTCCCACACCCTTTGACAAATCAAATCCAGGAGTTCGTCGAAGGGTGGAGACACCCAGGAGGTGGAGGGTAAGCTCCGAAGGCCTTGCGGAATACCAACTCCTCCTCAGAGGGGGTCTTGGAAGGCCAGTCGCCTCTATGTCTCAAAATCTCCAGGATGTCGGAGAAAGAGACATCATTGGAGGATGACTTGGGGGACCCCTCTGACTCCTCGAGGTCGGTATCAGAGGTGAGGGACTCGTCCTGGGAGTCTATGTGCTTCCTCTTGCACAACTTCTTTCTGGGGGGCTCCTCAGGCACAGACTCTGAGGGGCCCTCAGAAAGTAGGGGACCGCTCAAGGGGTTATCCCCAGACCTTTGGGCTCCTCCATCCACGGATAGGGGGCGCCAGAGGCTCTAGCCGGGGTGTATGGGGACGGAGTGACCGATCCAGGTGATGTGACTGACGATCTGGCCAGTGCGCTCCTCATGGCCTTGAAGGCAGGTCCCCCCGAATCCGGGGACCGACCCGTCTCCGAGACCATGACCGGAGTCGAGATTCCCCGAGCCGATGCACCGAGAGGGAGACTCGGAACAGACAGGAGTCCCGAGGTATCCCCCTCGGGTCCGACTGAGGAAATCCGAGTACCGAAACCAGAGGATGGAACCGACATGGTTGGAGCCGACGCCAGCTCCGATAGACTCACCTGGGGTATCTGAGCCGACACAAGGACATCACTTGGCACGGGGCACACCGGCTCTGATGACACATGGGTGCTCAGAGGAGGAATCATCGGTACCAGGACAGGGACTGGCTCAGGAGCCGACTGGGTCGGAGCTGAAAACAGTTTTGCTAACACCGGCCACTGCAGGAGCCTCTGGACCACCCTATCCACATCCAAATCAGACAGCCTAGAGGATTTGGAAGAAATAGAAGGGGATCAGGATCTCCTACCTGGAGACTCATGCCCGACACTGGGTGACCGGCTCCGAATAGGCCCCAATAATATCGGAGCCGAGGTCGACTCCAGTACAACAGATACCTCCTGCGGACCCGAGGACAATGGAGCTGAAGAGGTAGTATCCATAACCGAAACTTTCTCCTGTGGCCCCGAGGACAATGGAGCTGAGGAGGAAGTATCCACTTTTGAAACCTTCTCCGAAGGCTCCGAAGAGGCAGACGGAGCCGGAGATCTTTTCTTGGCCTTAGCAGGCTTAGATTTAACACTAGAAGATGAAGAAGAATGTAAGGCCTCCTCAAAGGCAAGCTTAATCAGGCCCTTCAAAATCAGTTTATTTTTTCTTTCCTGCAGTACCCTAGGGCTAAACACGTGGCAAAAACTGCAGGACTCTTGTAGGTGAATAGCACCCAGACAATAAACACAGATGGAATGGCCATCTGTAATGGACATTTTATAGCCACATTTGGTACACTTCTTAAACCCGGAGGGTTTATGTTCTTTCTGCTCTTTAGACATGCTAACAACCGCACAACTCCCAGCCAACAGAGACAATACAAGAAGAAGGCGGGAAAAACCAAGACACACTAACACCAAGTAAACTCTAAGTTAAACGTTCTTGGAGGGAAAACTACCCACAACTCAAAAAACCAGCACAAAAAAAAAAAAAAAAGGGAACAACATTGGAGAGGACTAGGTCCTCTAACTTAAACGGGCCTAGCCCGCGAAACAGAGGGATACCACAAACACAGTCCTCACAAAGCTCACAAGAACTAGTCAAAAAAAGGAAGAGTAGCTATTAAAATAGCTTTTACAATACAAATGACTACTAAAATACTAGAAAAGTATTTGAAAAGGGTACTTAGCCACAGCCAAGCGACACCACGTCCTAACTCTACGAGCGGCAAACGAGATCTGGGGCTAGGGCGAGGTGCATCTTGGGATACCGGGTTAGCCCAGCCAATTAGAGACTTCGTGCTAGAAAAATAGTTGGCTGAGTCGGAGCCGATTCTCGGCTCTGAACCCGTGAGTAAAGAATGGAGGCGAGATAGGACCACATAACATCCACAGATATCCTCTTCCATGCTGCAGTATTCTTAACCTTTGGGTTTCCCCGCTAGGTGAATCAAACATCTGGCCAGTATACAAAAGAGTTTTGCCACTGCATGGTACGTGCGATATTGCACACAGCAAGGCAGGCAACATGGGCCATAAAGGTAACATCGGCATGTACCATTCCTCAGAACTGAATGCCCCAGTCAGAACACCAATCCAAGGATATGAGCATCATCCAGCAAACAGCAAGCACTAAGGGGGTATGAGGATGGGATACAATACTGCAACATAGAAAAGAAGGACGTCTATGGTTATAGTAAGGTTTTACACAACTATTCTTTGTCTTTCTGAACCTATGTTGCAGTATTCGTATCCATTGGGAGAGTAGCAAAGCTCATGGAAAGGAAAGGGAGGATGGAGCACAGGAGGTTTCTATGAACATATGCAGAACTACCCTAGCAAGTCCCGCTCTGGACCTGGAGAAAGTGCCCAGTTTGTAATGTTTGGTGAAGGTATGGACAAAAGACCATGTGGCTGCTCCAAAATACAGGCCATGTACACACCTTTGAAGAAAGCTCCTGAACAGGCTACTGCTCTAGAGGTAAGGACTGCCTTCGTATGGGAGACATAAATGTAAGAAATAGCCCTGGAGATCCAAGTAGAAAAAGTCTGTCTGAAGATGGGTTTTCCCAGCTCCCTAGGGTGGAAGGAAACAGTCACTCAGTTTTCCTAATAGGTTTGGCTTTGTTCAGATAAAAACAGATGTCTGTGCACATCCAAGGAATTAAGTACCCCATTCACTAGGGTTTTTAGGGTTAGGAGAAAAGGTGGGCAGATGAATAGATTGGTTTAGGGACAAGTCATTACGGGTTAGTACGGAGAGATATCCTGTCCTTGTGGAAAATGAGAAAAGGTTGGCAAACCACAAGGGCTTGGAGTTCACAGACTCTCTGGCAGAAGTGATGGCTACTAACAGGATTATTTTCCAAGTACGAAATTTTAAGAAGGCTGATGCTGCAGGCTCAAAAGGAGCCTCAGAGAATTTTCCAGGAAAAAAATTAGATCCCAGGGAGGAGGAATAGGTTTCCTGGGAGGTCCAATGTGAAGGACGCTTTTGAGGAAGAGCTCAACTTCCAACCGAGAAGCTAGAGAAGGAGATAAAAGCAGACATGCTGAAATAACTGATAGATGGGCTTTAAAAGAACAGCAGGCCAACCCAGCCTTAAGTAGCTTACAGAAATAGGAAAGAACCACTGGAATGTCCAGTGAAAATGGATCTAGCTCTTTCTTTAGACACTAGGTTCATACGGGTGTACTAGGCTAATGGCCCTGGAGCCTTTACAAGCCTAGCCCATAGAAGTGCCCTGGCATTGTGCCGCCCGATGTTAGTGCCCAGTGCCTCTATCAAGTACAGCAACTGGAGTGATTCCCGGGGTGAACTTTCTATTACCCATCCACTCATCAAGATTTCTCTTGAAGAGGGACAGCAAGGTGCTTTACTTAACATGTATGGAAAGTCTACTCTAGAGCATGGGCAGTCTCTGGGTGAGGAACCTGTCCCTCCAGCATGTTCTGTTGATGGTGGTAATTAGGTTGAGGACTCAGGAGCATGTGATGTAGATGGATTGGGATTTCTTTAGATTTGGAATTTCTAACAGAGCTGGGCCAGACATGGCTTTGTAAGTCAAGAAGAGATGGCCTCTAAGTAGGCGATATGAGACAGAGAATAGCTGGAGTCTTTTGAGTCTGGCCATGTAGGACAAGTGTTTAATGCCTAGGATTCTCTTTGTGAGGTACTTCTGTGGCCTCTCCAGCTGTTGCATTTGTCTAGTGAGGTACATGCCAAATGGGGCATTATACTCTAGGATTGGTCTAATGAGGAAAGATTAGAGAGAGATGATGACCTCTTTCTTCCCAGATGCAAAACGCTTAGAAATGAGATGTGCCACACAGAAGGACTTACTAACTACAGTGGCAGTGTGGTGGTCGAAAGAGAGGTTGCTGTCAACCTGCATCTCCAGATCTCTTATAACGCCTTCGGTATTCAGTGGGCTCCCATCGATGTGGTAATTAGTGGGAACTGAGTTTTTACCAAAGGGGATGAGGACGCATTTTTTGGTGTTAAGCTTAAGGCCATGGTTTCGACACCAGTCATTGGTCTCAGTGAAGTCTTTCTGTAGGATGTCTGCATTATTTGGGGAGTTAATAATGGCTCCCAGTTTGGAGTCCTCTGCGAACTTGGTCAGCTAGAGTTCCTTTGTGTTGGCCTAGACTTCTGAGAAGTAGATGCCGAACAGGAGATGACCCAGGACTGATCCCCGTGGGACTCCACTTGTGACTGGTCGGCAGTCTGACTTGGAGTCCGTTACTTTCGCACTGCATGTTCTATTTGTGAGGCAATTTGCAACCTACCTAGTGATACAGGTGTTGATGCCTAGTTTGGTGAGTTTATCAATAATTCCACGAGTGAGGAATGGTGTCAAAGGCCTTGGTCAGATCAAGGTAGGCTGTATGCTCTGCCTTACCTTCATCCACAGCCCTGGTGACTTGACTCAAAGAAGTCAACCAGGTTGAGTAGGCATGAATCTCCCTTTCACAAAGCCAAACTGCGTGAGGTCTAGAGTTTGGAGATTACCTATATCCTTGTTAATCAGGTCCATGATGATGTGCTCCATAGCTTTACATATCAGGCTAATGGGGCGATAATTCCCAGGGTATGTAGTTGCTCCCCCTTTGTGGAGAGGGATGACTGTAGCAGTGCACCATTCGGTGGGGACAAAGCCTGAGGTGAGGCAGTGACTGAACAGGGCACACAGATATGGTGCAAGTTTGTTTTGTAGTTCATGTAGAACACAGCCAGGGATATTATCGGGTCCCATGGAAGCTGTATTCTTGGCCTTGCCAATGCAACTTTAACCTGTGATGCAGTAATGCTGGGTGCCTGGCATTCTTCCGGTATTGTGATTGGTCCTTTAGTGTGGGGGAGAGCGGGGTAAATCTGGCACAATCTGTCGGCCAGTATGCTGGCAATATCTGTTGGCTCAGTATAGGAGGTGCCTTTGTGCAGTAACTCAGAGCAAATCTGGGTATTGCTGTGGAGGCTCGTGATATAACTATAGAAGGCTTTGTGATTGTTTTTAGTGTCTGCTGCAATTCTGCCTTCATAGCTGGCTTTGGAGGATTAGATGAGGGATCTCAACTTTTTGTTAAATCTAAAAAGGGAGATTTTCCAGTCTTGGGACTTCACCTTTTTCTGCAACAGTTTCTTCCTTCTGTTGTAGAGTTTATTAATGGTAGGGGACCACCAGATTGTCTTCCTTGTTTTTGGAGGAGAGCATCTTGGTTTTGTTTGGTACGGCTAGTTCCATGCACTTATGTACATGTTTGCAGTGTGCATTGGTGTATGATTTGGCAGTCATGCAGCTATTTTCAATTGGCATGGGTGCCGTGAAGTTAGCCACCTCTGTTTTTAGGAGCCTAAAGTCAGCTTTGGAGAAGTTTTTCAAGGTGGTTACCTTTGCGGGGCGTGTGGGTGAGATGTGGATTTCCATGGTGATTAGTTTATGGTTGGATCTGACCAAGGAGGAATTGACTATTGGTGTAGAGCAACGGTCACCCATGTTAGTAATAACCAGGTCCAGGATGTTGCTTCCTCTAGTGGGGGTCAGAATGAGCTGGTCCAGGGCATTCGAACTGATGAATTCCAGGAAACGTTGGGCCAGTGTATTGGTGCTTTAGTAGTTTTCCCAGTTGATAGAGGGGTAGTTGAAGTCTCCTAGTATGAGTGTGTTGGGTTGGACAGTGATAAATTCCAGGGTGCTTAGGAAGGTGGACCGAGTCTAGGGACATGGTTGGGGCCCTACGGCAGGCTATGACCTGGATCTTTACCAAATGTTACTCGTACCTGAAGCATCTCAGATGCGTTATGCTGAGCTACTAGTCTGGAGGTGTGCATATCCTTTATGAATATGGAGACACCACCACCTTTGGAGCTTCGGTCAAGTTTCGGGGCCGAAAGTTGTGGAATGAGTTATAGCCTAGTAGCGCAGGGGTGCTTTCTTCCGCTTTAAACCAGATCTCCATTACAGCACAAATGTCGATGTTTTCCATTTTGAGAAGTGCATCTTGAGATTTAGAATTCTAACGTTGAGCATGACCCTCAGACCGCATTTATTTATAGCTGTTACGGTGGTAATTTGGTCTTTGGACCACCGCCTAAAAAGGGCACTATAGGGGTGGCAAGAGCCTTAGCCAGTACCTGGTAACCCAGGGGTGACAGATGCAGGCCATCTCTGGCAAAGCATTGAGGTCTGTCAATCATGTCATCCCAAGCAGACAGATACTTTATCCCTTTAGAATGACACGAGAAACAGCCAATTGTTGAAGTTATTCATTTTTTGTTTGTACTGCGGTATCATTCTGGGTGATGGTAGGATACTGCTCAGGGCTAGGGTCATACCTGCCTGAGCCACAATCTGAGAGCTCCACCATGTCTTTTTTCATGTACTCCAGGGAGGTGCATCTCAGGTCATTCACACCCACATGGACAATGACAGAGTCATACTTGTACTTGTTGTGGAGTGACCTCAGTGTGTGCATTATGTGTCGGATTCTGGCACTTAATAGACAACTGACTGGTACCTTCTCTTTATACAACCTAGTGAGTGGGACATCTGTGTGCCTCACTAATGAGTCACCTATGATTAGTGTATTGAGAAAGGTGTTTAGCCTTAGGGGCTTCAGTTGAGGGGCACACTGTGGAGGTAAGCTATGTGCCCTGTGGGTTTGTGCTGTGTTGTGGTGGTTGAGTGTGTTTCTGTCTTGGAGGTCTCTGCTGTTTGGATAAATTTCTACTGAGTGCCTCCACAAAGGTACGTGTGTGATTTGTGTTTTTATGTGAGAGCTGTGATGGTGGGTGTTCTGGAGGGTTGCGTGTTCCATGTGGTTTGGTGCAGGTGATGACCTTCTCTTGACCAGCTGGTCCAGTCTTGGCTGGAGAATGCATAGCTTTCAATTTGGTGATATAAGTGCATCACTCACAAGTCTGAGTGTTGGGAGGTAAGAGAAGAGGGCTTTCTGAGTACATGAGGCAGTTGCTACACTGCCTCAGAATTCCCAAGTGCACCAGGTTAATAGGAGAAAGCACAGGGAACTGCCCTTTAACCATGCCAGGAGGGGTGGTCGTAACTACTAAGAACTGGAGCTATTTCTGTAAAGAACGACTAGTGCTGATGGCACTTAGGTGTGCTACAATAATTGCTACAAAAACCTGTTGAAGTGCAAAGCAATTAAGCTATTTGAAGTGCAAGAGAGTGAGAAAGAACTAGCAAGTTCTAAGGGAAAAACTGAAGAGCAGACTTTCTGGTACCAGTAATAGTTCACCTCAGCTCAGCGCAGAGCTTAAACAAATTCAAACTCGTGCAAAAGTGGGCTTTTAAACCAGAAATTTGAAAGGGATGGAAAAACTGTTCAAACGGCCAATAAACTACAACTTCTGGCCAGAAACCACTCCTCTTCTGGTAGATAGGCTACCTAGTGCTTCCTCCAACTCAGAAAGGCTTGGGAGGCTCAGAGGCTTACAAACAGTCCTAGATACAGCAAATCTGTATCTGAAAGGCAGGAAACAGCAGCAAATGCATGCTTTTAAACCACTAAGTGGAAAGGGATGGAAAAACTGCCCAAACCACCAATAAACTACAATTTCTGGGCCAGAAACCACTCCTCTTGTGGTAAACAGGTTACCTAGTGCTTACCACTCCCACCGATAAGCTAGAAGGCTTCCCTCCAACACAGAAAGGCTTGGGGGACTCAAAAGCTAACAAACAGTCCTGGATACAGCAAATCTGTATCTGGACTAGACTAGTTATAGGAAAGGTGGGAAACAAGCTTAGAACTTTTTTTTTTTTTTTTTTTTACAGAAAAGCAGCTAAAACTGTAAATTTGATAGGGGACACTCCTTCCAATCCAGTGTCATTAGCTCATTCTAGCTAATAGAGAGAACATTTGACCAAACACCCTAATACTGGGTGATTTTAACTACCCTGCCATTAACTGGGAAAACTACTCATGTACCAACACCTTTGCTCAACGGTTCTTGGAATTCATAAATTCCAATGCCCTGGACCAACTAATCCATAGTCCCACCAGGGGCTCCAATATCCCAGACCTGGTCATTACCAATATGAGAAATCGATGCTCCACACCTATGGTCACCCCCTCGTTAGTCAGGTCTGACCATATGTTAATCACCCTTAACATCCACATCCCACCCATACCCCTCAGTAAGGAAACCTCCATAAAAAACTTCTCCAAAGCCAACTTCATGCTACTCAAGTCAGAAGTGACAAACTTCATGACACCCATGCAGACGGGAACTGAAAGTTCAACTGCTGAATCCTACACTAAGGCACTGTACGAGCACATCCACTCATGCATGAACCGTGCCACCTCAAATAGAACCAAGATGCTCTCATCCAAAAAAAGGAAGCCAATCTGGTGGTCCCATGAACTACAATATGAACTGGCACCTCACCTGAGTGTCATGTTTAATCATACCCTCACCTCAGGTTTCATGCCCACTGAGTGGCGCAGAGCTACAGTTATCCCACTCCACAAGGAGGGATCCACCTTGGATCCTGGAAACTACCGTCCCATCAGTCTGACGAGCCTTATCTGCAAGGCAATGGAGCGTATTATCATGGAACTTATAAACAAAGACATTGGCAACCTTCAAACACTGGACCCCACCCAGTTTGGGTTCGTGAAGGGCCGATTTTGTCTCATGAACCTGACTGACTTCTTCGAATCGGTCTCCAGAGCCATGGACAAGGGAAAGGTGGTCCACACAGCCTACCTAGACCTTGCCAAGGCCTTTGACACCATCTCCCACTCTGGAATCATAGATAAACTTACAAAGCTGGGCATTAATCCCTACGTCACCCAATGGGTTGCTTACTGATAGAACCCACACTGTAAAAGTAGCCGACTCCAAATCCAGCTCCAGACAAGTGGAGTACCACAGGGTTCAGTCCTTGGACCGCTCTTGTTTGGCATCTACTTCTCTGAAGTACAGGCCAACACTAAGGGACTCTGGCTAACAAAGTTTGCAGATGACTGCGAATTGGGAACCATTACTGAATACCCAAATGATGTGGATACTCTACAAAAGGGCCTTAAAGAAACAGATGCTTGGTGCCAGAGCCATGGGCTTAAGCTCAATGCCAAGAAATGTATAGTTATCCCCTTTGGGAAAAAACATGTACCCGTGAATTACCATATAGGTGGCAACACACTAAACACCGAAAGTGTGATAAGAGACTTAGGGACACAGGTGGACAGTGGTCTTACCTTCGATAACCACATCGCCACAACAGTCAAGAAATCCTTCTATGTGGCACACCTCATGACTAAGGGCTTTTCATCAAGAAAAAAGGAGGTCATTGTCCCACTGTACTCATCCCTCATTAGACCCATTATAGAATACAATGCTCCATTTGGTATGTACCTCTCAAGACATCTGCAACAACTGGAAAAGACGCAGAAATACCTCACTAAAAGAATCACAGGCCTAAAGCACATGCCCTACGCTGACCGCCTTAAAAAACTCCAGCTATACTCTGTCGCATATCGTCGACTCAGAGGCGATCTCTGCTTAACATACAAGGCCATGTCAAACCCAGAGCTGTTGGACATGCTACACTTAAAGAAATCCCAATCCCTCAGAGCCACACGCTCCAGGGATCTAAACCTTGTCATCACAATAAACAAAACATGCTGGAGGGATAGGTTCCTGACCCAGAGACTCCACAGACTCTGGAATAGATTGCCCATACATGTCAAGCAGAGTGCCTCTTTGGCCCTCTTCAAAAGGAACATTGACGATTGGATGGGAGAAAGGAAATTCACCCTGGGAATCACGTCAGTCGCCTTGCTAGACAGGGGTCCAGGGAAGTAAATAGTGTGGGAAGAAATAGCCAAGGAATTCTTATGCTAGGCTTGTATAGGTCCCTAGGGCTGATAGCCTAGTACCAACCTATGAAACTAAGGCCAACCCACTTAGGTTCTTAACCAATTATCTTCTGTTACTCCTTTCTCCCTTTGCACTTTACTAAAAAAACAAAAAACTTTGCTAGAATCTCCTTGTGTTCTGACTGAGAGTACTTCTCAGCTGACAAGTATATTTTTGGCACTTTTTAACTGTTCAGAGTTGAATAAAACAATAACTGAATTCAGTTCAGAATACAGTTTGAATAAATTGCATTTATTTAAGTTGTATGTTCTTTAATATTGCCTTTCACTGCACTTCAGTTGTTTTTTTTAGTGCTGTTTTGGCTGCTTTTCTGTTAAAAAAAAAAAAAAAAAAAAAAAAAAAAAAATTCTAAGCTTGTTTCCTGCCTTTCCTGTAACTAGTCTAGTCCAGATACAAATTTGCTGTATCCAGGATTGTTTGTAAGCTTCTGAGCCCCCAACGCCTTTCTGTGTTTGAGGGAAGCCTTCTAGCTTATCAGTGGGAGTGGTAAGCACTAGGTAACCTGTCTACCACAAGAGGAGTGGTTTTTTGGCCTAGAAATTGTAGTTTATTGGCTTTTTGGGCAGTTTTTCCATCTCTTTCAACTTTCGGGTTTAAAAGCCCGCATTTGCGCTTGTTTCCCACCTGTCCTGTAACTAGTCTAGTCAAAGTACAAATTTACTGTATCCAGGACTGTTTGTAAGCTTCTGAGCAGTGCCAAAGTCTGCTCTTCAATATTTTCCCTTAGATCTGGTAGTTATCTCCTCTCCTGCACTTTTACTAGCTTATTAGTCTAGCACTTTACAAGACTTCTTGTAGCAATTACTGTAGCACACAAAGTGCTACCAGCACAAAACGTTCTACAAGGAAACAGCTCCAGTACTTGTTATTAATGCCCACCCCTCCAGGCATGTCTAAAGGTCAGTTCCCTGTGTTTTCTCCTTTTAACCTAGTGAACTTGGGCATCCTGAGACAATGTAGCAACTGCCTCATGTACACCGACAACCCTCTCTTCTTACCTCCCAACACTCAAGACTTGCGAGAGATGCAGTTATATATACAAATAGGAAGCCACGCACTCTCCAGCCAAGGCCAGAATAGCTGGTCAAGAGGAGAAGGACAGCACTTACACACACCACATGGAAGACATAGCCCTCCAGAACACACACCAGCAGTGCCTTCACATAAAAACACAAACCCACCTTTGCGGAGGCTCTTAATAAAAATCTACTCAAACAGCAAAAACCTCCAAGGCAGAAATGCACTTGACCACCACAACACAACACTAATCACAAGACACATAACTCTCCTAAACAGTGTGCCACAGAACCAAAGCCCCTAAGTCAAAACAGCATGCCCAACACACCAGTCATAAGTGACTCAATAGTGAGGCACACTGATGTCCCACTCACTAGGCTGAAAGTAACAGTCAGCTGCCTGTCAAATGTCAGGATCCACCACATAATGCATGCACTCAGGTCCCTCAACAACAGGTACAAATATGACTCTGTCATTGTACATGTAGGTGTGATTGACCTGATACTTACCTCCCTGGACTACATGAAGAGAGACATGGAGGAGCTCTCAGATTACGTAGTCCAGGCGGGTATGACTCTAGCCCTGAGCAGCATCCTACCATCACCCAGAATGATACCATAGTACAAGCAGAAAATGACCGATTTCAACAAATGGCTAAGTTTCTGGTGTCATTCTAAGGGGATCCAGTATCACTCTGCCTGGAATGACATAACTGACAGACCTCGATGCTTTGCCAGAGATGGCAAGGGGTTCCAGATACTGGCCAAGGTTCTTGACACCCATATAGTGCCTTTTTTAGGCGGTGTTCCAAAGACCAAATTACTACCGTAACAGCTACAAACAAATGCAATCTGCGTGTCATGCTGCTCAAAGCTAGATGTCTAAATCTCAAAATGCACTCACCTGAAGCACTCCTCAAAATGGATAACATCGACATTTGTGCTGTAAGAGACCTGGTTTAAAGCAGCAGAAAACACCCCTGCACTACCAGGCTATAACTCATTCTACACCTTTCGGCCCCAAACTTGGACTGAAGCTCCAAAGGTGGTGGTGTTTCCATATTCATAAAGGATGTGCACACCTCCAGACTAGCAGCCCAACATAATGCATCAGAGATACTTCAGGTAGAGCTAACATTGGGTAAGACAGCGATTCAGGTCTCAGCCTGTTATATGTCCCCAACTAGGTCCCAAGACTCGCACTCCACATTCCTAAGCACCCTGGAGAATATTAGGGTCCAACCTAACACTCTTATCCTGGGCGACTTCAACTACCCCTCCATTAACTAGGAAAACTCCTCATGTACCAATACACTTGCCCAACGTTTCCTGGAATTCATTAATTCCAATCCCCTGGATCAGCTCGTTCTTACCCCCAACTAGAGGTAGCAACATCCTTGACCTGGTCATTACTAACATGGGCGACCATTGCTCTATACCAATAGTCAACTCCACCCTGGTTAGATCTGACCACAAACTAATCACCTTGGAAATACACATCTCCCCTCGGAAAGGTAACCACCATGAAAAACTTCTTCAAAGCTAACTTTGGGCTCCTAAAAACAGATGTGGCTAACTTCACAGCACCCATATAAATGGAGAATAGCTGCATGACCGGAGAATCATACACGAATGCACTGCACGAACATGTATACAAATGCATGGATCTCGCCATAGCTAACAGAACCAAGATGCTCTCCTTCAAAAAAGGAAGCCAATCTGGTGGCCCCTTGCCATAAAACTGTTAAACAGAAGGAGGTGATTGATACGGAATAAGGTGAAGTCCCAAGACTGGAAAAACTCCCTTATCAGCCCCAACAAAAAGTTGAGATCCCTCATCAATTCCTCAAAAGCTAGCTATGAAAACAGGATTGCAGCAGATAGTAATGACAACCACAAGGCCTTCTATAGTTATGGAAAGAATCCCCATGGCAATACCCAGACTTGCTCTGAGCTACTGCACAATGTTACCTCCCATACCAAGCTTTTAGATATTGCCAATATACTGGCTGACAGATTCAGTGCCAACTTTACCCCCCCCCCCCCAAAAGGACCAATCATGCCAGTAGATTGCCAGGCACCCAGTATTACTAATGCACAGGTTAAAACAGCACTGTCCAAGGCCAGGAATACAGCTTCTATGGGACCTGACAATATCCCTGGCTGTGTTCTACATGAACTACAGAATGAACTGGCACTTCACCTGTGTGCCCTGTTCAACCACAGCCTCACCTCAGGGTTTGTCCCTGCTGAATGGCGCACTGCTACAGTCATCCCTCTCCACAAAGGAGGAGTGATTACAGACCCTGTGAACTATCACCCTATTAGCCTGACAAGTCTAATATGCAAAGCTATGGAACGCACCATCATGAACCTAATAAACAAGGATATAGGGACTCTCCAAACTCTGGATCCCACACAGTTTGGTTTTGTGAAGGGTAGATCATGCCTGCTCAAACTGGTCGACTTCTTTGAGTCAGTCACCACAGCTGTGGATGAAGGCAAGGTGGTTCCATACAGCCTACCTTGATCTGGCCAAGGCCTTCGATACCATTCCCCCTCAGGAATCATAGAAAAACTCACTAAGCTAGGCATCAACCCCAATATCACTAGGTGGGTTGCAAACTGGCTCACAGATAGAACCCACAGTGTGAAAGTACCCGACTCCAAGTTAGACTGCCAACCAGTCAAGAGTGGATTCCCACAGGGTTCGGTCCCGGGTCCTCCTCTGTTTGGTATCTACTTCTCTGAAGTCCAGGCCAACATGAAGGGACTCTGGCTGACAAAGTTCACAGACGATTGCAAGTTGGGAGCTATTATTAACTCCCCAAGTGATGTTGACATCCTACAGAAAGGCCTCAATGAGACCAACGACTGGTGTCCGAACCATGGCCTTAAGCTCAATGCCAAAAAATCCGTCATCCCCTTTGGGAAAAAACAGGTTCCCATGAATTACCACATCGATGGTAGCCCACTGAACACAGAAGGCATTATAAGAAATCTGGGAACACAGGTTGACAGCAGCCTCTCTTTTGACCACCACATTGTCACTGTGGTCAGAAAGTCCTTCTATGTGGCACATCTCATTACTAAGGGTTTTGCATCCAGGAAGAAAGAGGTTATTGTCTCTCTCTACTCTTCCCTCATTAGGGCAATCGAGTACAATGCCCCATTTGGCATGTACATCAATAGACACCTGCAACAACTGGAGAAGCCACAAAAGTACCTCACAAAGAGGATCCTAGGCCTTAAACACTTGTCCTATATGGACAGACTCACAAAACTCCAACTATTCTCTGTCTCATATCGGCTACGTAGAGACGATCTCTGCTTGACTTACAAAGCCATGTCTGCCCCACCTCTGTTAGAAATGCTACATCTAAAGAAATCCCGATCCCTCTGCACCACACGGTCCAGAGACCTCAACCTCATTACCACAATCAACAGAACATGCTGGACGGACAGGTTCATAACCCAGAGACTGCCCATGCTATGGAAAAGACTTCCCATACATGTCAAACAGAGCATCTCACTGGCCCTCTTCAAGAGAAATCTTGATGAGTGGATGGGAAATAGAAAATTCACCCCGGGGATCACCCCAGTGGCTCTACTCGACAGAGGCACTGGGAACTAAGGTCGGGTGGCACGATGCCAGGGTAGTCCTAAGGGCTAGGCTTGTAAAGGCTCCAGGGGCCATTAGCATAGTACACACCTACGAACAGCAATTAAAAACAATTCAAATGCAGTGCAAGCTCGCACACTTAAGTGTGTAGCAATATTAAAGCAAATGCAGTTTAAATAAATACAATTAAATTAAAAAAATGACTAAAAACAAGTGCAGAAAGCAGTAAATTAGAAAAAACAAAATGGAGGCACTTGGCGCATCAGAAAGCAATGCCAGCAAATATATAAATAATTCAGTCAAGCAAAAATTAAGACAGTGCAAAACTCTGAATATTTAAAAAGTACCAAAAATATATTTATCAACTCTATATTTCCAGACTGTTTGAGAAGCACATGCAGTCAGAACACAAGGAGATTCTAGTAATGGTATGCAGGACTTTATGGAGGAGAACCTCTTTTATTTGGATAAATAGGATCTCCCTACTGTTGGGTTTCCTGGCCTCCTGCAGGACTAGAAGCATATCCTCAGAAAATAAGATTTCGGAAAGGGATCAAAAGCCTATCACTCACACAGTTAGATTCAGGGAAGTTAGGTGTAGACAGATAAGCAACCCCTTGTATTGTGTGAGAAGATCCTCCCTGTGGTGTAACTTGTGATGACTGCCCTTGGTTAAATGCAGAAGAAGAGAGAACCAGTGCTGTCTAGGACAAAAGGGAGTCACCAGCAAGACTTTTGGCTTGTCCTGCTGTATCTTCAACAGGACCTTTTGGATGAGTGGAAAGGTGGGGGGATGCATAAAGAAACACCCCCTTCCATGAGAAGGACAGAGCATCCACCTTCCATACCAGAGGGTCTGGAACTCTGGCACAAAACTTTGGAAGTTGCCTGTTCACGGGGGAGGCAAACAGGTCTATTTGAGGAGTACCCCACCAGTGCAGAATATCTAAAAACACATCCCTGTGAAGCATCCATTCATGGGCTTGTGTAATGAACCTGCTGAGACTGTCTGGCATTACATTTGAGTTGAAGGAATATAAGCTGCTTGTAATGAAACCTTCACTTGAGAGGCAATCTTCCAGGCTTCAGCGGCCAACCTGCACAGCAGATAAGACTTGGTGGCCCCCTATTTGTTCACATACCATAGAAAGTACAGTTGTGTACACTTACCATAAATGTAGATGTTCGAGTGTATTCACTGTTGCAGTCATTACATTTGGGGTAATCTGCTGGCAGGTTGCCCTCAGTCGGCATGAATAACAAAGTCTTGGGGTCCTGCGTCGGTTGCTGTCTCCTCTTCCATGACGTCAGGTCGTCAGGGGTATAAAACATGCAGCCTACGCCATTTTATTCAGTTTTTCTTGCCCCAGATATCAGGTGCCCCCCAAATGGGGAGCAAAAATATATATATAAACAAACAGTAAATATATATAGATGCACTTTTAGAAACATAAACTTTAACTTCAACTAAAAGCAAATACACCACAAAAGCTTTTGAGTATAGTGAAGGAAAGGAAAGGTATAGAAAGGGGGATGGCGGGTGGGTAACCCAGACTGCAACAGTGAATACACTCTAACATCTACATTTATGGTACGTGTACACAACTGTACTATGTTCTTTGTGTTTCACTGTTGCAGCCATTACATTTGGGTAGAATCCCAAAGCTATGGATGGAAGGATGGAACTAAACAGCATTAGGAGCAGCTATAAGGCCCTGCAGGACTGCAGTGGCAAAGCCTGCCCTGGATTTGGAGAAGAGAGGCAAATGATAATGCTTTGTGAAGGTATGAACAGAGCTCCAAGTAGCAGCTTCTAGAATGTCTTTGGTTGGAACCCCTCTGAGAAAAGCTGCTGAAGTAGAGGCAGCCCTGGTGGAATGTGATCTGATCCCCTTGGGCACAGGTTTACCATGGTGCAAATAGCAGAAACGAATGCAGTGGCTTATCCACTTAGAAATAGTCTTGCTTTGATATAGCCTTTCCCTCTGACCCTGCAGCAAATGCTACCAGTAGTTGCTCAAATTTTCTTAGAGATTTTGTCCTGTTTAAGTAGAATCTTAGTTGTCTGTGTACATTCAATGAATGCAGAATCCGCTCCCCCTTGTCCTGCGGATTTGGGTAAAATGTTGGCAGATGAATGGTCTGGTTAAGAGCCACACTGGATACCACCTTAGGCATAAAAGGAGGAGGATTGGTCCTGAGGAACACCCTGTCCAGGTAAAATATAGTAAAAGGCTCCACTGCCATGAGAGCCTGTAGTTCTGAAACCCTTCTAGCTGAAGTGACTGCCAAGATAAAAGCTGTTTTCCAAGATAGAAATTTTATATCCGCAGTAGCTGCTGGTTCAAAAGGAGGCAGGGTGAGTTTTTACAGCACAAAACTGAGGTCCCATGCAGGAGTTGGTGATCTTCTGGGAGGCCTTAAATTTTTGGCCCCTCTAAGATACTGTTTAAGCACAGGATGAGAAAAGAGGGGAGGGTCTGTGTTGTAATGAGCCGAGATGGCAGAGGCATGGATTTTTATTGAAGAAAAAGACAGACCCTTGTCAAGCATCTCAAGTCAAATATTGTAAAATCTGAGGAATATTGGGCTTTGCTGTATCTATTCCTTGTGCTTTGTTCCAAGCACAGAATCTCCTCCATTTATCAGTGTAAGATTTTCTAGTACTAGGCCTTCTGGCTTCCAAAATAACATCCATCACAGATTTACTGAGAGGTGTTGTTTGAATAATTAGTTGATTAGCCATGCTGCAAGATTCAGAGTTTGGAGCTGTGTGTGCAGAATTTGATAGTTCTGCTGAGACAGTAGATGAAGTATTTGAGGCAAGTACCATGGAGGAAGGTGAGACATATTCCTTAGAAGTGGGTACCAGTGCTGGTGAGGCCAGTCCGGAGCAATTAAGATCATTTTTGGTTTCTCCTGTCTGACCTTGGAGAGTAGAGGCAGAGGGGGAAAGGCATAGACTGATAGGTTTTTCCAGCTGAAGGATAGGGAATCCACTTTCCATGCTTTTTTGTGATGAGTTCTTGTGCAGATTTTGTCCAACTGATAATTTTGGGGAGAGGCAAATAGATCTATGTCTGGGCTCCCTCATTTCTGTTAACATGCTGAAGGTTTGTGGATCCAGTTTCCATTCGCGCGGGTCCATAACATTCCTGCTTAGGTCGTCTGCCAGAGTATTTTGCTTTTCTGGCAGGAATTGAGCTTGAAGATGTATTTGTTAAGTCAAGGCTGTGTTCCACAAGGCCATGGCTAGTCTGCAAAGGGGGTAAGAATGTGTACCCCCCCTGCTTGTTTATGTACCACATAACTGTGGTGTTGTCCATCTTTATCAGTAGTTGTCCTGGATGAAGTAAGTCCTTGAAGGCTGTCGGAGCATTCTGAACAGCTAGCATCTCTTTCTGGGTGATATGCAGATGCATTTGGTTTGGGCTCCATTTGCCTTGAATGCATATCCCTGCCAGGTGGGCCCCCCAAGCATAGTCTGATGTGTCTGTAGTTAGGGTTTGGGTGGCAGGGGGTAGAGTGAATGACAGTCCCCTGTTTTGGTGACATCTCTGCCCACCAAAGAAACTCCTGTTGTAGGCAGGGAATGAGAGGAATCATTGTTTCCAGACTGTGACAATGTTGACTCCATAAACTTTTTAGGTACCACCGAAGTTTCCTCATATGCAGTCTCACATATGGAATTAGTAGAATGCAGGATGCCATGAACCCCAAAGTCTGCTGAATTTGTTTTGCAGATAACTGGGTTCTTGTTGCCATTTGTTTGAAGTATGTTGTCAGTTGCCTTTGTTTGTCTGGCGTGAGGTAAGCCATCAGGGCAGTTGCATTCAAGCTTGCACCCAGGAATGTAATTATTTGTGAGGGTACCAGTTGTGATTTCTTTTCGTTTATGGTGTACCCTAGGCAAGTTAGAAGCCTTTTTACAAACGCCAGATGATGAAGAAGAGTGTCCTTGTCCTCTGCTTGAATGAGACAATCGTCCAGATAAGGATAAATCTGAATGCTTCTTTGTCTGAAGAATGCAATTACTGGTGCCAGGCACTTTGTAAAGACCCTGGGTGCAATAGATAAGCAAAAGTGCAGTGCAGAGAATTGCTAATGCAAAATACCTGCTTTGAAGCGGAGGTATCTTCTGCATGATTCCCTTATTGGAATATGCAGGTATGCCTCTTTTAAGTCTAGAGTTACTAACCAAGCATTCCTGCTTAGCATAGGCAGAAGCTGTTGTAAAGTCAGCATTTTGAATTTTGGAATGTCCAGGAACGTGTTCAAAATCGATAAGTCCAGTATTGGGCGCCATGAATTGTCTTTTCTGGGTACTGGGAAAAGTCTCGAGTAAAATCCTTGTCCTTTTTCCTTTTCTGGTACAGGTTGAATAGCCTCCATATCCATGAGGGACATTACTTGTTTCTGGGCCTCTGCCCACTGGTTTTGTGGCAGATTCGGCCATCCGTTTGGAAAATGGCAAAGTATGGAAATGAAATCTGTACCCCTGGGATACTATCTTTAATACCCACTTGTCCTGGGTAATTAACTTCCAATTTTGAGCATGAAGCGCTAGTTTTCCCCCCAAGGGGGCTGCCAAAAGATAAGTGCTTGGTGATGGTAGATGAAAGTAATTCAGACTGCTTACTGTAGGGTTGTGCATTGTTTCCTCCAGATTTGGAGGTTGAGGCACCCCATTGCTTTGACCTGTAAGAACCCTGTGATTGGTATCTGGAGCCTTTTGAGTGCCTGGATTTGCCCTGTGTGGCTCTGTTGGACACAGGAAAGGACCAATTTTTAGTAGGCCAGTGCCTACTGAACCTGGATGGCTGCACTTGCAAGAAATCTTTTACAGTTTGCATAGATTCAGCTTTGTCTTCCATTTTCTTTAAAACCTCTTCTGCCTTATTACCAAACAGAGTATCATGCTGCAAAGGGGCATCCAACAATTTAGCTTTAACAAGATCAGGCAGATTTTGCTCCTTGAGCCAGGTATGCCTTCTAATCACAGATCCAGTAACGACGGCCCTACAAGAGGCCTCCAAGGAATCAAAACCACATTGCAAAGTATGCTTTCCAACCTGTTCTGCTGAATGCAATAATTCCTGTAACTATTTTCCACACAATCAGAAATCAACATCATTTTCTGTTTCAGTAAGCCCATAACATGCTGTTGATATTTAAGCATATGAAACTGACAGTTTAAAGCCCTGATTGCCAAGGTTGCAGACGTATAAACCTTCTTACCCCCATCTATCCAGCACCCTGGAATCTCTATCAGAAGGGGTAGGATTTTTGGCTGTAGAGGCCTTTACACCCATGGGACCCTGAGAAATAGTCTCAGGATCAGCAGCAGGATTTTCGAAAATAAATTTGTGGGAGTCAGGAACCCTGTAATATCTGTCTGGCTTACTAGGAGCCGGAGGCAGGGAATCAGGAGCCATGCTTGATTCAGAGAACACATCATCAACAATGTCTAATACAGGAGATATTGCCAAAGGCCTATGCTGAGGAAGAAGAAGGAAATCCCCAAGCCTCTTTTTTGATTCAGAGAAGTCCTGACTCTCCCAGTGAAAATGTTCCCTTAAAGTATGCAAAGTCTCTCCAAAAGAGTAATCCTCAAGAGGAGATGCAGCTGGGATGGATTCCTCTGCATCAGAATCCTCATAGGATGGAATAGAAAATTCCTGATCAGAAGAGGAATCAGAAGAAATGGAAACCTAATCTGAAGATTCATAACCAGTGCCTTGCCTAGGCCTCTTAGCGGGGGGGTTGGGAACCCCTGATCAAGGTAATTAAATCCTCAGCCATTTTGATCATCTGTTTTATAGGCATAGGGGCCTGAGCACGTGGCTCATGCGTCAAGTTTTTTAGACATAGAAGTTGTTTTTGACCTTGTTTTTGTTGCTGGCGTCGGTTTAATATAAAAATGTTGAGGCCTGAAAACACCCTCAGAATCCAGTGCCTGCTCAGCGGCGCCAGACCCATCCAAGGAAGAGACATCCGCGGGTTTAATACTCTGAGAATCTCGTGGTATACCGGACTCCGAATGGGTCTCGGTAGGGGCCTGCGACTCAAAAGTAGTGGGTATCAGGGGCTGCGAAAGCGCCTCACTGAGTACCGGCGACTGGCTTAGGAGAAGCTTCGTCGGTTTTGGACCTCAACGGTCTGTCTCTGTCTTTTTTATGTACTCCGGTAGTCTGATTGCTAAACGACGACATTTCTGGATAATTAAATCTTGAACCAAAATATTTAGAGGCAAAAATATACCGACGCTTAATAGTGCATTGGTTAAATCTAGCACAAAACCGACAGCAAGGCACATTGTGATCTGGGCCTAAACAAGGAATACAGTACAAATGAAAATCCTTATGAGGTATTTGCTTCCCACAAGTAATGCAATTATTAACTTTTACTGACATCGGTAAGGAACAAGAAAAAGTTTCCCCAACGGGGTACTTAGCTTTATTTTGAAGACTTTGGTTCTGAAACTCGAATAGAAAATTTCAGGAGTCGGCCGACTGGCACTTGCAAACTGCTGCTGCTTCGGGCACCGCGCGGCAAGAAAGACTGAATAAAATGGCGTCGGCTGCATGTTTTATACACCCGACGACCTGACGTCATGGAAGAGGAGACAGCAACCGACACAGGACCCAAGACTGTTATTCAGGCCGACTGAGGGTAACCTGCCAGCAGATTACCCCAAATGTAATGACCGCAACAGTGAAACACAAAGAACATCTGTAGTGCTGTCTGTGAATATCTTTAGGGATCCTGGAAGTAGGGAGGAAAGAAAGGCTTGAAGGGCCAGGATCAAAGCCCTCATTTCTTTTACATTGATATGCTGGTTCTTGATTGAGGGAGACCAAAGACTCTGGAATTTTAGTCCACCAAGAGTTGCTCCACACCTCAAGTCTGAGGCATTTGTGCAGAGAAGTGGAAGCCCTGGATTCAGCTGAATCTGTTGAACCCACCACTGAATTTCTCTCTTTATGCAAGGGAGAATTGGGAGTAAGAATTCCAGGGGATGGGCAAGCTGACTCCAAAGTGTTCTTAAAAACCATTGGATTTTTTGCATTTGAAGTCTGGCTTGAAGTAACATGGAATCAGAGACGCCTTTAACCCTAGTATGCACAAGTACTCCCTGGCGGGGATGGAGGTTAAAGGGAGTAGGTTGTGGAAGTAGTTGAGCAGAGTTTCCACTTTTTGAGGAGGGATGAAAGCCATCATCTGATCTGTTAGTCTACATCCTAGGAAAATCTGATCCTGTGAAGGATTGAAAGAGGACTTGCTGGAGTTTATGGTGAACCCCAGGGCTTGTAGCAGGGAAACAGTGAAGGCTAGGTTTTCTTTTAGACTGTCTGGGTGGGCTGCTTGAATTGGCAGGTCATCCAGGTAATGGTAGATCAGTATTCCTCGGAGCCTGCAGAAGGCAATGACAGGAGCTAAGCAAAGTCCAAAGGGCAAAGCACAAAACTGAAAATGACAGGAAGCAACAGAAAACCATAAAACCTTCCTGTATTGTGGATAAATGGGGACATGCAAGTATGCATCCTTGATGTCGAGAGTGACTAAATAGGCCTGGGGGAGCAGGAGAGGTATGGGAGGTTGCAGAGGATAGCATTTGAAAAGTTGGCGCTTGGAGGAAAAGGTTGAGATGTGAGAGTCTATAATTGGTCTCCAAGGACCATCTGTTCTAGGAACTAGGCTTTTTGTAGAGGTGGCACTTCTTGAATAGTTCCTTGAATTAGCAAGTCCTGCAGGATTTGTGGGAAAAGATTAATATGATCTCAGGAGGGTTGTGGAATGCCCATGAAGGGAGGGACAGATTTCGATACCATGTAATAGGCGTTCTGGATAACAGAAAGGCCCCACTGGTTGGTGCAGGTACTTGTCCAAGAGGGAAGAGAAGAAGATAGGTGCTGGTAAAGGGGGATGTTTGAGAGATTTGCCAGATATTCACAGACTACCTGGCCTGTCTTGAAAGGTGGGCTTTTGGGCAGGGGTTTGCTGGTGTCTCGAAGATTCCTGCCTGCGAGCCCCTTTCTTATGGGAAGGAGGGGAACTCCATTGTTTTCTTCTGACAAATGATTTGGAAGGGTTATTTCTTTGGTATTTAGGGACTGGGGACACAAAGACGTATTTCAGTTCCTTAAGCTCTTTCCCTTTGTCATGCATGGACTTGAATAGGGCTGCAGCTTCAGCACCAAAAAGGGCATCATTGTCCAGAGGTGCATCCATTATTTTACCCTTAATATCTTCAGGCAAAGGCTAGAGTCGCAGTCTTGAGCATCTCCTAAGTAAAAAACATGAAGATGCTGAGCTTATTGATACCTCAAGCTGCATCATAACTGAATTTAACTGAGTGTCTAAGCACCTGGGCTGAGGCAGACAGTAGAGAGGCAAGCTGCGCCTTGGCTGGAGCATCAGGAATGTCTGATACCAGCTAAGAAGCTTGAGAAAGCAAGGCCAGGACATATTTTGACATGTGGGTCTGGTAATTAATTGCTCTGAAAGCTAGGGTAGAGGAGGTATACACTTTTCTAACCTTTCCATCACTTTACTATCCTTGTTTGAAGGGAGCAGATTGACATAGGGAAGCAATTTATACAGTTTGTCTGCAGAGAAAGAGAGATAACAGCAGTGTCTGAAGGAGGACATTTGAAAAGGAACTTGCTGTCCTCAGGGACCTTATAGAATCCGTCAGGCCGGACAGAAGGTTGATAATCTGGAGTCTTAGACACCAAGAGAAAGGCATCCAAAACGGCAGGGAGAACAGGAGGGATGGCCGAGAGAGAAGGAGAATCCATCTGCAACAGCTCATAATGTCTCTAACTTCAGATACTTGACTACTTTTCCATTTGAAGTAATCTCTCATCCTGGAAATAATTTCTCCAAATGACAAATGTTCCTCAGGAGAATCCCCACTGTTGGAATCTAATTCAGGGGAAGTATAACCCAGGAGAAATTCAATTTGAGAAGTGTAGAAAAAATAGCTGTGTAAAATCTTGCCATAACCATAGATATCTTTCTCTTCCATGTTGCAGTATTCTAGTTGTGGGATTTTCTGCCCTCAGGCAACTCGTATGTCAGCTACTATACAAAAGCTTCACCTTGGTTGTTGCAGTGTGCGTTGGACGTCACACGTGAGGCCATAAACCAGGGGCCTTAAATGTGACGTCTGCACACACAATCCTCAGAACTTGAAGGCCACAGGTAGAGTAGAAGGCCCAGCAGGTGGAAAAGCCAGAAGTGTCAGATATGGGACCCTGGGGTCCTTCTGTAGCATAGACAGGCTCAGGTTATAGCTGGGGATAAAGGAGAATGAAGAGGGGGAAATGGTGGGTGGGAAGGGATACTGCAACATGGAAGAGAAGGACAGCTATGGTTATGGTACGATTTTACACAACTATTCTATGCCCTTCTATTCCTATGTTGCAGTACTCTAGTTGTGGGAGAGTACCACAGCTTAGATGGATGATAGGGTGGCGGATGCTGATGAGGTTTCTACAAAGCCCTGTAGGATTGCCCTGGCAAATACTGCACAAGCTCTGGAGACTTGGCCAAATTTGTAATGTTTGGTAAAAATGTGGATAGTGAACCGTGCGGCTGCTTCCATAATAGATGCCGTGTCCAGACCTTTTATGAAAGCCTTGAAGGCGGCCACTGCTCTTGTGGAGTCGGCCTTTACTCCCACTGTTTTTTTTTTTTCCATGGAGGGAGTAACATAGACAAATGGCTTTCCTGATCCAGGATGAGATGGTTTGTTTGGAGACTGCCTTGCCCAGAGCTCTGGGGTGGAAGGAAATAGAGTTGCTGCGATTTCCTAATGGATTTGGTTTTGTCCAGGTAAAAACTTAAATTGCCTGTGCACATCTAGGGAGTGTAATATCCTCTCTCCATTAGTGGGACAGGGAAAGAAAGTGGGTAGGTGGATAGAGTGGTTGAGACAAGTCATTGACCATCTTGGGCATAAAGGATGTATTTGTTCTCAGGGTGACCCTGTCCTTGTGGAAGCTAGTGTAGGGGGGACCGGCCATCAAAGCTTGCAACTCTGAAACCCTTTTGGCTGAAGTGATAACCACTAGGACTGTTTTTCATGCACAAATTTATAGGGAAGATGTCCTAGCCAGTTTGAAAGGGTATTGGGTAAGTTTTTCGAGGCTGTAGTTAAGGTCCCAGGGTGGAGGGGTAGGTTTCTTTGGGGGTCTTATGTGTAGCACCCCTTTAAGGAAGAGTTTCATGTCGAGTCTGGCTAGCAAGGGTGGATCAAGAGGGCAAGTAGACTGAAATAGCAGAAAGGTGTACTTTCACGGAGAAGTAGGAAAGTCCTCTTTTTATCAATTGACACACACAAGCAAGAACCAGGGTGGTATTAGCGATGAAAGGGTCCTTGCCCTTGTCCGGACACCACTTAGTAAATATTTCCCATATAGCTAGGTAAGATTTTCTTGTCGTAGGTTGCCTGACCTCTCTCAGGACTGAAAGCACATCCTCTAAGTACTGGTGTCTGAAAGGGATCAAAAGTTTATCACCCACAGTGTCAGGGATAACATCCGCAAATGTGGGCGGAGTTCCTTTTTCTTGTGTCAGGAGGTCCACCTTGTAGGGTAACATGTAATGATTGTCCTTGGCTAGATTGTGAAGTAGGGGGAACCAGTGCTGCCTTGGCCAGTAGGGAGTCACTAACAAGATTTTCGGCTTGTCCTTGATTTTCAGGAGGACCTTCTGAATCATTGGGAAGGGGGGGGGCATAAAGAAACTTTCCCTCCCAAGAGATGTTGAAAATGTCTACTCTCCATGCTAGAGGGGAGTAGGTCTTTAAACAGAAGGTCTGCAGCTGCCTGTTCTGGGGGGGAAGCGAACAGGTCTATTTGTGGAGTGCCCCACCGGTGGACTATATCTAAAAAGACAGTCCTGTCCAGCATCCACTTGCGCTGTGGAGAGGGTGTCCTGCTTACGAGATCTGCTTGCTTGTTGTCCTGCGAGGGGATGTATTTAGGAGATCTGCTTGCTTGTTGTCCTGCGAGGTGATGTAGCTTGCTAGCAGGGACAAGTTGTGGTGAGAGGCTAGGTCACATATCAGCAGGGTTAGTCTGCATAGCTGATAAGCCTTTGTTTCTCCCTGTTTGTTGAGGTACCGCATTACAGTGGTGTTGGTCACAATCAGAAGAACCCCTGATAGAAGTAGAGGGGTAAAGGTCTTTAGAGCTAGGAAGACTGCTGTCATTTCTCTGACACTGATGTGTTTGGCCTTTAGAGAAGGGTGCTAGTTTGCCGGAACCCTGTAAGATGCCAGTGTCACACCCCAACCTGAATCCGAGGCATCTGCATGCATTATCTGGGTTGGGGTGGGAGGTAGTAGTGGAAGTCCCAGGTTTAGCTGGACTTGTTGGATCTACCAGCTGATTTCTGTCTTTAGAAAGGGAAGAAGGGGAATAACATGTTCTAAGTGATTCAGGTGCTGGGACCAAATGTTTTTGAGGTACCACTGTAGCTTGTGCATGTGCATTCTGGCAAATGGTAGCATAGGGATGGTTGCTGCCATTAAGCCCAGGAGATGGAGGAATTGCCTTACAGTTACTTTCTGTGTGTGTAGAATCTCCTTGAAGTGGGAGGTCAGGGATAGTACCTTGTCCTATGGGAGAAAGGCCCTCATTTTGTCAGTTCTGATTTTGCAACCCAGAAAAATCTTGTCCTGGTCTGGGTTCAAGGACGACTTTGGGAGGTTAAGGTGAACCCCAGATTTTGCAGAACGGACATGGTGAAGTGCAGATGCTTTGAGAGGGTATCTTTTGACTCTGCCAGTATTAGGATGTCGTCCAGACAAGGGTAAATCTGGATTCCCTGAGTTCTGCAGAAGGCAATGGCTGGGGCTAGGCACTTTGTAAACACTTGGGGGGGGGGGGTGCGCATTGGACAAACCAAAGGGCAAAGCAGTAAATTGGAAATGAGAGGAGGGCCCAGAGAAACGCAGGAATCTTCTGTGGGAAGTCCTGATGAGTATGTGCAGGTAGGCCTCTTTTAGGTCCAAGGTGGCCATAAAGGCCTTGGCTGGAATAAGAGGTAGCAGGGTGGAAAGTGACAGCATTTTAAAGGAGGGTACCTGAATGTGAAGATTTAGGAAGGAGAGGTCTAAGATGGGTCTCCATGGGCCGTCTTTTTTGGGGACCAGGAAGAGAAGGGAGTAGAAACCCTTTCCTTCCTGTCCTGAGGGGACAGGTTCTATAGCTTTAGCAGGTTTGACAAAATCTGTGAAAGGAGATGTAGCTGTTTTCTGGGGGGATATGGGATGCCTTTCCTGGGTGTTTTTTCTTTCCAGGAGAGGAAATATCCTTTTTGGATAATGGATAGTACCCATTGGTCAGTGGTAATGGTTTGCCAGAAGGGGAGGCAGTGGGGAAGGTGTACAGAGAGTGGCAGGTGGGCAAGGCAGTCATGCAGTGTTGGGACCTTATCTCTCCTGAAAGGAATGTGTGGGCTGAGGATGTGGTGCATTAGGTCTGGATGTGGTAGGTCTTCTTGCCCCTCTTCTAGATCTGGAAGAAGAAGCACCAGTCTGTGGAGGGTTACGCCTTACAAAGGTGGTCTTAGCAGGGTAGTTTCTATAATACTTGAAATGGGGGACATCGGTAAATGTTTAATGTCCTGCAATTCCTTACTTTTTTCTTGCCGATTCTTGAAGAGATCTACAGATTGTTTCCCAAAAAGGAAATTGTGATCCGGGGGGCAACCAAGATCTTGGACTTGAAGTCTTCTGGGAGATTCTGAAGTCTCATCCAGGAGTATCTCCCAAGGACAAAGGCAGATGCTTGTGCAGCATCATAGCTGCATCTAATAGAGTGCCTGGCTACTTGCTGAGCCAGGGACAATTTGGAGGAGATGTCAGCCTTAATAGGGTTTGTCAGAGATAGATGCCAGCATGGAAGAGGCTTGAGACACCAAGTCAAGAGCATACTTAGTCATGTGGGTCTGATAATTAAAGGCTCTGAAAGCCAGTGTGGAGGAGGTGTACACCTTCTTGCCTATCCTATCCATAGATTTGCTGTCTTTATCAGTGGGTAGGAGAAAGGTGGAAGGAAGTAGTCTGGCTTGCTTATCAGGGAAGGTGGCAATCACTGCTGGGTCTGCCAAGGGTGGTTTAGCTACGAATTTTTGCTCATATGGCACCTTAAAAAAGCGGTCTGGGTGCTTGGGGGCAGGTGGCTGTGAGTCTGGGGCCTTAGATGCTGAATTAAAGGCATCCAAGTAAGCAGGCAGAACCGGAGGAGCAGCAGAACGGGAGGGGGGAGTCTACTTGAAGGAGCTCAAAGTACCTCTTTTGGGTGTCAGTCATTTGTGAGCTATCCCATTTGAAATGATCTTTCATCTTGGTGATGGTCTCACCAAAGGTAATATCCTCAGGGGGAGAATCCCCTTCAACAGATTCCTCATCAGGAGAATAATACTCCTGGGAAGATGCAAGCTGGGAGGTATATGATATAGAGTCCTCTGAGGAAGAAAAGGAAGAATCATACTCTGCCTCCCTAACCTGAGAGGTCATGGGAGGGAGGGAAGAGGCTGAGGCAGGCCTAGGGCTGAATAAAGGCAGAGTAGTGGAGGTTGTGGCTGAAGACCTGAGCGCCATAAAGGCCTGCATGAGGGAAGAAGTGAAGGACTGCCAATCTGGTAGGCCTTCGGCAGTGGAGGAGGCATGCTTGGTTTTCTGTTTCCTTTTGGCCGGGGTGGAAGCTGGAACCAGCCTGGAGTCAGGTTTTGAAGCAACCATTTCATAAGTCTGTATCCCAGTCGGAGGTACTACAGAATCTGGTTCCCCCTCGACATCAACAGTAGTTGGTGTCTGGGTAGGCTCCGAGGACGTGCTGGTCGTCAGCTGAGCAACAGCTTCCACAAAGTTAGTCGTTGAAGTCGACAGATCCGCCAGGCACCCCTCAACTCCTAAATCAGCAGTTGGCAGGGCATCCGGTAATGAAGCAACAGGCGAGGAAGCCCTAGAAATCTTGGCCTTCTTATGCGGAGGTTCGGATGCGGGATCCATTCTTAGGGCTAACCGCTTAAGGCGCTTATTTTTCTAGGTAGGGGTTTAATGCGGCCAGATGGCTGCGTAGGGTTTTCGGCACAAACGACTGACAAATGGAGCAGGCGAAATGGTCGTACTCCCGGCCTAAGCAAAAACACACTTATCATGGTCGTCTTTATGGGGTATCTGGCGCTCGCATTGGCATTTTCCCTTTTTACCTGACATCAGCTAAAAATTGACACAACAACCAAGCCTAAGCAATAACAATCGGCTATGCAAGGAAAAACAGAAATCCAATGGGTTACTTAGTTTATAGATGCGATGTCTGAGAAGGAGCGATCACACGATGCGTCGGTCATTTGCATCTGAAAAGTACTGTTGATTGTGTGTGCAGACATCACATTTAAGGCCACTGGTTTATGGCCTCACGTCTGACGTCCCACGCACGCTGCAACAGCCAAGCTGAAGCTTTTGTATAGGAGCCAACGTACGAGTCGCCTGAGGGCAGGAAATCCCACAACTAGAATGCTGCAACATAGGAATAGAAGGACATCAAGGATTCATCAGATGAAGAAGAATCTTCTTCACCAGAGGCCTGCTGTTTCTCCACTGATCTCCTGGGAGTGGAAGAAGGGATAGAGATGGCTGGAAGGCCTGAGGATGGGTTTAAAGTCATAAAGGCATTCACAATTCCCTGACAGAAGGCCTGCCAATCAGGAGAAGGATCCTGGGGAGAGGAAACATGTTTCTGCTTCTTTTTACCAGGAAGATGCACCCTAGGTTGAGAAGAAATAGCAAATGTATGGATAGGCCCTGTGTCAGGCAAAGTGGTTGCTAGAGATGGGGGAGCTGGAGGAGCTACAAGAACACCGCTCAGGACATCCGAGATAGTGGGCTGTGATTCACTCATCATCCTGAACAGACATCTCCATTGCCTATGCATATGTGCTAGTGGTGCCCTCCCTAGCAGCTTCCGAAATGATACTCACTGCAGGTTGGGAACCAGTGATCGAATAGGCCCTCTGGGCCTTCACTGGCTTTGAGAGGAACACCCAAATCCAGAAACGTAACCAAAGATTTGGGCCTGACCTTTTTGACCTTTGGTGGCTCACTAGACAGGCCCTGCTATGCCCTCCATTCCAAAAGCTAACCGTTTCAGACGTTTGTTCTTGAGGTAAATGTTCAAGGACAACAAACAACTATGAAGGGTCTTGGAGACAAATGCCTTGCAATTCACGCAAGACCTCTAATTGTGGTTAAAATGTTAAAATGTAACCTTGGGCTTACAAGTTCAGGTAAGAATTGGAGCCAAGGAGAGGAAGGTTTGGTCCGAGGTACTGACAGACCTCTAATTGTGGTTGGACCCTAGGCAAAACAAAAAAATGACTGTGGCTATCTTTGTGTGGAATCTAACGTCCACAACTACACTTGCCTTTCCTAGATGACATCAACCTCAAAAATATGCAGCAGCAAAGAAAAAACATTTTTTTCCCCCCACAGGGCACTTATCTGAAAACACTCGGCAATCAGACAAATGGTAGAAGCCATCGTTCTAACTAGCGGAAGAGAAGTTCTGAGTAGTGGTACTTGCCGACGTCACCTTTATGGCTTATGTTGCCTGCCTTGCTATATGCAATGTCGCATGTACCATGCAGTAGCAACAGTCGTTTGTCTACTGGCTGGACGTTCGGGTCATCCACGTGGATAATTCCAAAGGTTAAGAATACTGCAACTTAGGAATAGGAGGACATCACTCGATACAGACTTCAGGATAGGGACCTGGGAGTTTGCAGTCTTCTGAACATCTGCAGGCTGGTTACTAGAAAGAGACTTGGCAGCTCCTTAGTCAAGTCTTTCTGGAATTGTGTTATATGAACCAAACAGTACAGCTCTCAAAGGGCAAAGGTCACTGAAGCAAATGCCCATTACCCAAACAGTACAGTTTTGTACCTACCATAAATGTAGATGTTCGAAGATCCACATTGCTGCAGTCCTAACACTTGGGGTAGTCCGCTGTCCCAGTCGGCCCGAATACCAAAGTATAAGGCTGACGTCGGTTCAAGGCGCACTTGTCTGACATCAGGACGTCAGGGTACAAATGCGCATGACCGACGTCATATCCTCAGTCTTCTTGCCCCAGATGTCAGAAGACCCTAAAAAGATAAGGCCAAAACCCAAAAACACCAAAACACTCCTGTACCTAATATATGTACAATATATACAAATTTACAAAAAATAGAACCTTACCCACACAACCACCCCTAAACACAGAGGGGAAGGAGGGAGGGAAAATTGGACTGCAGCAATGTGGATCTTCGAACATCTACATTTATGGTAGGTACAAAACTGTACTATGTTCTTCATCTCACATTGCTGCAGTCCTAACACTTGGGTAGAACCCCAAAGCAGAGGTAAGGGAGGATGGCTAAACTATAATGAAGCAGGAGCTGCCAAAATGCCTTGCAACACAGCAGTGGCAAAACCAGCCCTGGACTTAGAATAGAGAGGAAGGTGGTAATGCTTGGAGAAAGTATGCACTGAACTCCAAGTAGCTGCCTCCAAAATATCCTTAGTTGCCACCCCCCTTAGAAATGCTGTTGAAGTGGCAGTAGCCCTAGTGGAATGAGGCCTAATCCCAGCTGGAATCTCCTTGCCATGATGGGAGTAACAGAATGCAATGCAAAACCCAATCCACTTAGATATAGTTTGTTTTGACACAGGCTTGCCCTGAGAACTCAAAGCAAAAGAAACAAATAACTGCTGAGACTGCCTAAAATCCCTAGTCCTGCTTAAATAGTAACGCAACTGCCTGTGTACATCTAAAGTGTGCAAAATCTTTTCCCCCCTATTTTGGGGATCTGCATAAAAGTAGGCAAATGAATAGTTTGGTTTAAAGCCACACTAGAAACCACCTTAGGCATAAATGAAGGATTAGTACGTAATGATACCCTATCCTTATGAAAAATCAAAAAAGGCTCAACCGCCATAAGGGCCTGCAATTCAGAAACCCTTCTTGCAGAAGTAATGGCCAACAAAAAGCAGTCTTCCATGACAAGTATTTCAACTCAGCAGTAGCCGAGGCTCAAAAGGTTGTAGAGTAAGTTTCTACAACACAAAATTGAGGTCGCAAGCAGGAGTAGGAGGTCTACGTGGGGTCTTATATTCTTTGCCCTCTAAGAAATTGCTTGAACAAAGGATGAGAAAACAATGGTGGGTCACAATCATAGTGAGCTGAAATTGCTGCAGCATGAATCTTAATGGAAGAGAAAGACAAACCTTTGTCCAATAGCTCAGTAAGATATTGAAGAGCCCCACTCAAATTAGGCTCAGAAACATCCAAATCCTTTGCTGCACTCCAAAATAAAAATCTCTTCCATTTTTCTGCATACACTTTACGTGTACTAGGTCTTCTGGCTTCCATAATCACATTCAAAACTTGTTGAGGAAGTTGAGACCTGCTGTGGTTCAAAACAGAATATGCCAGGCTGTTAGATGAAGAGAGTGAAGCTTGACATTGAGTAGATGACCGTCCCTCTGAGACAAAAGGTGTGGAATTAAAGGTAAAGGCCATGGAGGCTTTCTTACCAGATTCCTCAGTAATGGGTACCAGTGTTGCCGAGGCCAATCCGGAGCTATCAAAATCATCCTTGGCTTGTCTTGTCTGACCTTTAGGAGTACCTTTGGGAGGAGAGGCAGAGGTGGAAAGGCATACACATGAAGATTTTCCCAACTGAACGAAAGAGCATCCACTTTCCAAGCTGTGTGATGAAACCTTTTCGTGCAAAACTTTGGCAGCTGGTGGTTTAGTGGAGAAGCGAACAGATCTATGTCTGGAGTTCCCCATGACACTGTCAATTTTTGAAATACATGAAGATCCAGTTTCCACTCGTGGGGATCCCTGATTTGCCTGCTTAACACATCTGCTAAGGAGTTCTGTGCTCCTGGCAGAAACCTTGCCTGAAGAGTAAGCTGCAAGCTGAGCGCAGTCTCCCACAAAATCATTGCTTGCCTGCATAGAGGATAAGAATGTGTTCCCCCTTGCTTGTTGATGTACCACATGACAGTTGTGTTGTCTGTTAGAATCAACACCTGCCCTGGAAGAAGTAACTCCTTGAAAGCCATCAATGCAAACTGGACTGCTAACATCTCCTTCATGTTGATATGTAGATGCTGTAGTCTGGCAGGCCACTTGTCTTGTATCCACTTTCCATTCAGATGAGCTCCCCAAGCTATGTCTGAGGCATCTGTTGTTAGAATCTGACTCGCCTCTGGCCGGGTCACAGAGAGTCCCTTGTTTAGGTGACATTCCTGAGCCCACCACAAAAATTCCTTTTGAATGCAAGGTATTATTAGAATGACAGTGTCCAGATTCTGGCAGTGCTGTGTCCATACATTTTTGAGATACCATTGTAGCTTCCTCATATGCAGTTTGGCATTGGGAAGCACCAGAATACAAGATGCCATGAACCCTAATGCTTGAAGGACTGTCCTTGCAGTCAGCACGGACTGATGAGATAGTTGATGGAAGTAAAGGGATAGACTCTTTTGTTTGTCCGGGGTTAAAAAGGCCATCTGGGCTGCTGTATTCAGTCTCACACCCAGAAAGCACATGTCTTGAGAGGGTACTAGACTGGACTTTATTTCGTTCACAGAATACCCCAGGCATCTTAGCACTGCTATCACATATTCCAGATGCTGAAGAAGCTCGTCCTTTTCTTGAGCCAGAATCAGACAGTCGATCAAGTAAGGATAGATTTGTATGCCTTTTAGCCTGAAAAAGCTACAACTGGAGCCAGAACTTTGTGAATACTCTGGGCAATAGATAAGCCAAAGGGCAATGCAGAGAACTGATAATGGGAATTTCCAGCTCGAAACGCAGATACTTCCTGCAACTGAGTCTGATAGGCACATGAAGGTAAGCCTCCTTGAGATCTAAAGTTACCATCCAGTGACCTTTGCCCAGCAGAGGTAAAAGCTGTTGTAACGTCAACATTTTGAACTTGGGAATGTCCAAATAAGTGTTGAGGATAGACAAATCCAAAATTGGTCTCCACGTGTTCCCCTATTTTGCTACTAGGAACAGGCGAGAATAAAATCCTAGGCCCCTTTCTGGCACAGGAACCGGCTGAATGGCCCCTATCTGAAGCAACAGAGAAATTTGCTTGTGAGCCTCTTTTCTTTGTATAGGAGGAATGTCTGGCATGCCTTTGAAAGGAGGCAAGGTATGGAAATAAAACCTGTAACCGTGGTGAACGATATCCAATACCCATCTGTCTTGGGTAATAACACTCCAATTTTCTTTGAAAAGTGCCAGCCTTCCTCCCAAAGGTGCTGCCAGACGAGAAGGCTCTGGCAGCTGAAAAGGCAAGTCATTGGGTCTGCTTACGAAAGGACTGACCCCTGCCCTCACCAGAAGACTGGGCAGGCGAGCTGCCTGTCCTAGGCCTAAAAGAACCTTGAGCTCTGCCCCTACCACGTCTAGATCTACCCCTAGACTGAGAATCATAAGAAGGATAAGTCCACCCCTTAGTAGGCCAATTTCTACTAAACTTTGGAGGCTGAACCTGCAAAAGATCTTTAACAGTCTGCATAGACTTAGCCTTGTCCTCCATTTTCTTTAAAACTGCGTCCACAGGCACCAAATAACACATCAGATTGTAAAGGAGCATCTAAAATCCTTGTCTTTACATGTTCAGCTAAATTCTGATCCCTGAGCCATGCGTGCCTGCGAAGAACAGAACCAGTGGCTGCCACCCTCGAAGAGGCCTGTACAGCATCAAAACCACATTGCAAGGAATGCTTACCCACCTGTTCAGAAACATGAACTAAATCCTGCAACTCTTTACACTCAATACCTTCCGCCAGAGCATCTACCTTAGACTTCAATTGTGAAAGGAGATAATTTTGGTATTTCAACATGTGAAACTGGCAATTCAAAGCCCTCATGGCTAAAGTGGAAGAAGTATACACCTTTTTCCCCCATCTATCCAAAGCCCTTGCCTCTTTATCAGAAGGAACAGGATTTTTAACAACAGAAGCCTTAACACCTTTAGGGCCCTGAGAAACAGTTTCTGGGTCTGCCCTAGGACTCTTAAAAAGATACTTATGAGCTTCAGGCACCCTATAATACCTGTCCGGTTTAACTGGGGCAGCTGGCAAAGAATCAGGGTTCAGGGAAGCCTCTGCAAAAACATCCTCTACCACATCCAGAACAGGAGGTATAGCTAAAGGCCTATGCTGGGGTAGAAACAAAAATTCCCTAAGCCTTTTCCTAGAATCAGAGAAATCTTGACCTTCCCATTTAAAATGCTCCCTCATGGAATGAAGAGTCTCTGAAAAAGAAAAATCCTCAGGAGAAGCCGAAGGTGTAGAATCATCTACATCAGAATCAGAATAAGGAGGAAACTCCTGCAAGTCTTCAGCCGAAGACTCAGAAGCCTCGAACACTGCTCAAAACTCTCAAGCTCAGGTTCCACCCTAGGCCTCTTATCAGGGGGGGGTATAGAACCTCTAATCATAGTAATCAAATCTTCTGCCATTTTAAGCATATGTTTTTTAGGCAGAGACCCTGAAGAACTAGGGGAGACCCCCACTGAAGATAATCCTGGCCTGCCTCTAGAAGGAGCCTTGGAAACAGAAGGGGAGGGCCTAACCACCTTAGGAAGGGAGGGGAGAACAGCTACCTGAGAAGCCCCTTCAGCCTGGCCTACCTCCTGAGAGGACACATCTTGTAACAGTAAAGTCTCCCCTGAGAATCCAAAGGAACTTCTGGTAGAACCACCGCTCCACCGAGCCCTCTAAAGAACCGACGTCCGGGACAGACGGTTCTTCCACCCTAGGCTTCGCTGCTTTGTCCTTGCGCTTTTTAGATGAAGCTGGCGTCGGAGCATCCGACGGCATGTTGTAATTACAACGCTTCCCAAAAACTAACCTGGCACAATCTAATCTTCTCTTAATAGTGCGTTTGTTAAATCTAGCACAAGAGCGACAGCCAACAACGTCATGCTCAGGCCCTAAGCAAGGTATACACAATGTATGGTAATCTCTATGAGGTATCTGTTTCCCACAAGAAATACAGCTATTCACTTTTTCTGACATCCGGTTAAATACTGAGGCAAGAAAAAACCAAAATATTCCCCAACGGGTACTTAGCCAACTTTGATTCGGTCTGAAACTCCGACTTCAGAAAATTTCAGAACGCCAACCTGCACTCGCAATACTGCTTCTGCATCGGACCATGCGGCAAAAAAGACTGAGGATATGACGTCGGTCATGCGCATTTGTACCCTGACGTCCTGATGTCAGACAAGTGCGCCTTGACCGACGTCAGCCTTATACTTTGGTATTCGGGCCGACTGGGACAGCGGACTACCCCAAGTGTTAGGACTGCAGCAATGTGAGATGAAGAACATCTGTTCAATATCCTAGACTTCCTTTGGGGGGGGGGGGGGGGCAGAGAATCTTCTTTCTGACAATTTCTTCTTGATGGCAACTTCTACCACCATGGCATCTACTGGTGGACCTCTGCTCCAATGCTTCCTGTCCTTCGGGGCTACCAACATAAAATCTGGTTTCCTTGGTATTGGGTCCACCATATGAGAGTCCGTCCAAGCCTGCTGAGCCATAAGGTCAATTAGGGGTCAATGGGTGGTACTACCTAGCATGAAGTTGGGCTGGAGCCAAAGGTCTCCAAGAACATGGTCGTATTTGGTGACCAGTCATCTGTGGACCAACCCCCTTCTTGTTTCATCACTTCTAGGATCTCACCAAAGGTGACATCTTCAGAGAGGGATCGAGGGGAGCCTTCACCTTCATCCAAATCACTGATTTCTGTGGACATCTCCGAGGATGAGTCTATGTGCTTCTGTTTGCATATCCATTTCCTGTGAACCTGAACTGGTGGCTGGTCAGACAGGTCGGAATAAAGACTGGCAGCTCATATAATGAGCCATCTCCAGAAGCCTGTGAGGCCGACTGTCCCTTCTGGATAGAACAAAGCTAAGAAGAAGCAAAATCCTCTTGAGGCTGGGGTGGAGCCAATCCAAGTGGTGACACATTCTTTTGGCACAGCCAAAACCCTTCAAAAACCTCAAAGGCTGAAGCCACCATTGGCCCCAAGTGATATCTCCTCCTGCGCAAAGAAAGGAATTCTTAAGCACAACAGTCCACGGCCCAGAGGCCAACCTCTGATCTGAGATGTTGAGGGCTGAAGCCCCAAGATGGAAAGAGAGCTCCGATAACTTCTGAGTTGACCCTTCCCCTCGAGTCTTGGTACCAATGGTTCTGCTCCAAGACTTTTTTGATCTGAACACATCACTGTAGAAAGAGACAGGAATATAGTCAAGAGTCAAAGTAGCACGAACTGCTGGCACCAACAAAGGTCCACCGGGGTAGGTCAGATCCAGGATAGCCAAACTGGATGGATGGACCAAAACCTAAAAATGTAGAGGAGTGGTTGTTGGACCAGTACTCTGCATGTTTAAAGGTGATGGCACAGAGAGAACCCCAATCTGAACTTACATTCTCAAGAACTTCCTCATCATTCTATCAACATCTGGCTCGGTAAGGCTTCCGGATGACCAAACAGAAGCAGCCACTCAGGGCGGTCTTGAAAAATATTTTTTTCTGCAGAGTAAGAAAATGTAACCTTGGGCTTACAAGTTCAGGTAAGAATTGGAGCCAAGGAGAGGAAGGTTTGGTCCGAGGTACTGACATCCAACCTCCTAAGAACTTCAGGATCTGGACCAGCCAAACCAATGGGATCTGGAGACCTCTTCCTGGATTTTTCTAACTTTGCTTTTTCTCTCTTCTCTTTCTCTGGCCACTCCTTCTCATTGGACTCTCTTGTCTTGTCTTTGCCCTGCTTCTTGGCTAGAGTGGAGGTAGCAGTGGATGAAGATGATGCAGCAGGAAGGGAAGACCCTGTCTGAGGAAGACCTTTTACTATTGGTTTTTACCTTCAAGTTGCCAAAAGAGGCACATGTTTCACATTCTCTGTTGAGATGGGCAGTGCCCAAATAGTAGACACAAAGAATGTGGACCTTGAAGGGGATTTTGTGCCTACAATCGGCAAACTTCTTAAACCCCTGTCAGACATTTTAAACACTCTGATGGCACAGCCAATAATACCAATTACAGAGCGATGGTACTAGATAACAATAAAGACACACCAAAAAACAGAAGACACTAGCTAACTACAAAGAAGCAACTTCCACAATGAGCTGAAGACAAAAAGTACAGTTTTGTATACTTACCATAAATGTAGATGTTCGAGTGTATTCACTGTTGCAGTCATTACATTTGGGTAATCTGCTGGCAGGTTGCCCTCAGTCAGCCTGAACAACAAAGTCTTGGGTCCTGCATCAGTTGCCGTCTCCTCTTCCATGACGTCAGGTTGTCAGGGGTATAACACATGCAGCCGACGCCATTTTATTCAGTTTTTCTTGCCCCAGATGTCAGGTGCCCCCCAAATAAGGAGCAATATATATATATATATATATATATATATATATATATATATATATATATATATATATATATATATATATATCTATATATATACACATATATATACATACATACACACACATATAACAGTGAATACACTCTAACATCTACATTTATGGTAAGTGTACACAACTGTACTATGTTCTTCGTGTTTCACTGTTGCAGTCATTACATTTGGGTAGAATCCCAAAGCTATGGATGGGAGGATGGAACTAAACAGCATTAGGAACGGCTGTAAGGCCCTGCAGGACTGCAGTGGCAAAACCTGTCCTGGATTTGGCGAAGAGAGGTAAATGATAATGCTTTGTGAAGGTATGAACAGAGCTCCAAGTGGCAGCTTCTAGAATGTCTTGGGTTGGGACCCTCTGAGAAAAGCTGCTGAAGTAGAGGCAGCCCTGATGGAATGTGATCTGATCCCCTTGGGCACAGGTTTACCATGGTGCAAATAGCAGAAACGAATGCGGTGGCTTATCCATTTAGAAATAGTCTGCTTTGATATAGCCTTCCCCTCTGATTCTGCAGCAAATGCTACCAGTAGTTGCTCAGACTTTCTTAGAGATTTGGTCCTAATTAGAATCTTAGTTGTCTGTGCACATCCAAGGAATGCAGAATCCGCTCCCCTTTGTTCTGCAGATTTGGGTAAAATGTTGGCAGGTGAATAGTCTAGTTAAGAGCCAAATTGGATACCACCTTAAGCATAAAAGAAGGATTGGTCCCCAGGCCACCCTGTCCGGGTAAAATATAATGAAAGGCTCCACTACCATGAGAGCCTGTAGTTCTCAAACCCTTCTTGCTGAAGTGACTGCCAAAAGAAAAGCTGTTTTCCAAGATAGAAATTTTATATCCGCAGTAGCTGCTGGTTCAAAAGGAGGCAGGGTGAGTTTTTCCAGCACAAAATTGAGGTCCCATGCAGGAGTTGGTGCTCTCCTGTGAGGCCTTACATTTCTGGACCCTCTAAGATACTGTTTAAGCAGTGGATGAGAAAAGAGGGGAGGCTCTGTGTTGTAATGAGCCGAGATGGCAAAGGCATGGATTTTTATTGAAGAAAAAGATAGGCCCTTGTCAAGCATCTCAGTTAAGTATTGTAAAATCTGAGGAATATTGGGCTTTGCTGTGTCTATTCATTGTGCTTGGTTCCAAGCACAAAATCTATTCCATTTATCAGCATAAGATTTTCTAGTACTAGGCCTTCTGGCTTCCAAAATGACATCAATCACAGATTTACTGAGAGGTGTGGTTTGAATTAGTTGATTAGCCATGGTGCAAGATTCAGAGTTTGGAGCCGAGTGTGCAGAATTTGATAGTTCTGCAGAGACAGTAGATGAGGTATTTGAGGCAAGTACCATGGAGGACGGTGTGACATGTTCCTTAGAAGGGGGTACCAGTGCTGGCGAGGCCAGTCCAGAGCAATTAGGATCATTTTTGTTTTTTCTTGTCTGTCTTTTAGTAAGACCTTGGTGAGTAGTGCAAGAGGGGGAAAGGCATAGACTGAAGTATAGAGCATCTACTTTCCATGCTTTTTTGTGATGAGTTCTTATGCAGAATTTGTCCAACTGAATATTTTGGGGAAAGGAAAACAGATCTATGTCTGGGCTCCCCCATTTCTATGTTAACATACTGAAGATTTGTGGATCCAGTTTCCATTTGTGCGGGTCCATAAGATTTCTGCTTAGGTCGTCTGCCAGAGTATTTTGCTTTCCTGGCAGGAATTGAGCTTGGAGATGTATTTGGTAAGTCAAGGCTGTGTTCCACAAGGCCATGGCTAGTCTGCAAACGGGGTAGGAATGTGTACCCCCCTGCTTGCTTATGTACCACATAACTGTGGTGTTGTCTGTCTTTATCAGTAGTTGTCCTGGATGAAGTAAGTCCTTGAAGGCTGTCAGAGCATTCTGAACAGCTAGCATTTCTTTCTGGTTGATATGCAGATGCATTTGGTTTGGGCTCCATTTACCCTGAATGCATCTCTCTGCCAGGTGGGCCTCCCAAGCATAGTCTGATGCGTCTGTAGTTAGGGTTTGGGTGGCAGGGGGTAGAGTGAATGACCGTTCCCTTGTTCTGGTGACATGTCTCTGCCCACCAAAGAAACTCCTGTTGTAGGCAGGGAGTGAGAAGAATCATTGTTTCTAGGCTGTGACAATGCTGACTCCATAAACTTTTTAGGTACCATTGAAGTTTCCTCATATGTAGTCTTGCATATGGAATTAGTAGAATGCAGGATGCCATGAACCCCAAGGTCTGCAGAATTTGTCTTGCAGATAACTGGGTTTTTGTTGCCATTTGTTTGAAGTATGTTGTCAGTTGCTTTGTTTGTTTGGCGTGAGGTAAGACATCTGGGCAGTTGTATTCAAGCTTGCACCCAGGAATGTAATTATTTGAGAGGGTATCAGTTGTGACTTCTTTTCGTTTATGGTGTACCCTAGGCATGCTAGAAGCCTTTTTACAAACGCCAGATGATGAAGAAGAGTGTCCTTGTCCTCTGCTTGAATGAGACAATCGTCCAGATAAGGACACATTTGAATGTTTCTTTGTCTGCAGAATGCAATTACTGGTGCCAGGCACTTTGTAAAGACCCTGGGCACAGTAGATAAGCCAAAGGGCAGTGCAGAGAATTGGTAATGCAAAAAACCTGCTTTGAAGCAGAGGTATCTTCTGCATGATTCCCTTATTGGGATATGCAGGTATGCCTCTTTTAAGTCTAGAGTTACTAACCAAGCATTCTTGCCTAGCATAGGCAGTAGCTGTTGTAAAGTCAGCATTTTGAATTTTGGAATGTCTAGGAACGTGTTCAGAATCGATAAGTCCAGTATTGGATGCCATGAATTGTCTTTTCTGGGTACCAGGAAAAGTCTTGAATAAAAACCTTGTCCTTTTTTCTTTTCTGGTACCAGATGAATATCCCCCATATCCATGAGGAACATGACTTATTTCTGGGCCTCTGCCCACTGGTTTTGTGGCGCGATCAGAATCACCGTGTTTCCCAAGGATAGCAATTTCTGAATCACCCTTGAGATAAGAGGAAACGGAGGGAAAGCATAAAGTAGACCAGAGGGCCAATTGTGCGCAAGAGCGTCCCTTGGAGATTCCCCCGGTGGGGGGGATCAGTGAGAAGTAGCTGCTGCATTTCGCATTGAGGGGACTGGCAAACAAATCGCAGCAAGGCTGACCCCATCCGCTGAATATGCTTTCCGCCACCCGGCAGTTCAGGGACCACTCGTACGGCATGAGGATCGCTCTGCTTAGCCTGTCTGCAATCACAATAGTTTTCCCCGGGATGTGCGTTGCCACCAAGGACCGTTGGGAAGCTATCGCCCAATTCCACACTCTCATGGCCTCCCTGCACAGACGGTAAGATCGGGTTCCTCCTTGCTTGTTGAGATACCACACTACTGACATGTTGTCTGAGTGTATTGCAATAGTCCCTAGAGGGAGGACATCCTGAAGTGCCTGCAACACAAAAAGCACTGCCCTCATCTCCAGGACATTTATGTGCAAGTCTATCTCGTGCTCCTGCCACGTGCCTTGGACCATCCTGCCAAGATAATGCCCCCCCCCCCCATCTGGGAGGCGTCCGTGGTCACTGTGGCTACCGGGTTGGGTGGTACAAATGGTTTTCCTACATTTAAGTTGTTGGTGCATAGCCACCAACGGAGGTCCTGCTTGCATTTGCCTGTGATTAAGATTGGATGGGATAGCGGTAGTCGTTGAAAGGACCATTGGGCGAATAGGAGCCATTGCAGGATTCTCATATGTAACCTCGCTAACGGGACCATCATGATAGTAGACGCCATTGTCCCCAGTAATTGAAGAATTAGCCTTGCCTTCACACGTCTCAGAGGCATCATCGTACGAACCTGTTGTTGCAACCCCGTGATCCTCTCCAGTGGTAGGAATGCCTTCAATCGAATAGTGTCCAACACTGCTCCTATAAATGAGACACGCTGTGAGGGTAGCAAGGCAGATTTTTTCCAGTTTATTGTAATGCCTAACTGGTGACATAGATTGATGGTAGTATCTCTGTTTTGAAGAAGTAGATGCTTGGTGGGGGTGGAGAGGAACCAGTCGTCCAGGTACGGAAACACCTGGAATCCTTGACGTCTCAAGTGAGCCGTCACCACTGCCATGCACTTGGTGAACACCCTGGGGGCTGTGGTGAGACCAAAGGGCAGGGCTCGAAACTGGAAATGCCTGGCTCCCAGCTGGAAGCGTAGATGACATCTGGATGCTCTGTCCATTTTGATGTGGTAGTAAGCATCCTTCAGGTCGATGGAGCACATCCATACTTCTTTTCCCAACAATGGGATAATAGATTGTAGCGTGACCATCCGGAATTTGGACTTGCGTACGTACTGATTGAGTTGGCTGAGATCCAAAATGGGTCTCAGGTCCCCCGTTCTTTTCGGCACCAAAAAGAATCTTGAGTAAGTCCCTAATCCGATCTGGTCTGGGGGGACTGGTTGGATGACTCATTTTTCTAGCAGCTGAGAAACCTCTGATGCTGCTTGATCCCTTTGACTGGGTGGAACGTCTGGGATCCGTTTGACGGGAGGGGGTGCAGAGTAGAATGGGATGGTGTAACCTCCGGCAAGTATCCCAAATACCCATCGGTCCTGGGTGATGCTGACCCAGGCTTCCGGATACCGGGAAATTCGACCCCCGACTGGCTCCGGAGAAGCACAGTCAGGCACACCCTCAGGAATGAGAGTACGGGGAACCACGAAAAGAATCGCGGTCCCCAGAATTGCGGGGGCCCCCTCTGCCTCTGGGGTGACGTCTCCCTGAATACGACCCCCCTCCCCTGTCTCGGGAAGGGGTCTCACCTTGTGCGGCAGGAAAAGGCCTTTGTGATTTCTTGAACCACATCTTTTCCCCTCGCTGAGCCTTGGGATAAGGTCTCGACGGGAGGGAAAAACGGACTCCTACGGCAGACAAGGTCTTTCCCTTTTGCTTGCACCTGGTGAGGGTGTCTTTCACTTTGGTCCCGAACCATCAAAGGGGGCATCAGTGAAGGAAGACTTAAAGGCCTCCGCAAAGTGACAAAGGCATAGCCAGGCTTGGCTCCTGAGGGCCACCCCCTGAGCTAGGCGTCCTACTCGCTCCCTCGGCCGCGTACGAAATAAGTCGCATGGACGAGTTAGCGATGGAGTTGAGCGTAGAGAGCTGAGCGTTGACAGTCTGGGCCACCGCCTCAGGTGCGTTACCCGCTAGAGTACCTCCTAACTCCTTAAGGAGATCTCTCTGGAGCCTGGTGAAATGAGACAAATAATTCAGCGACTGCAAGGTAAAGGTAGCTGAAGACAGGGTATGCTTCCAGTACCAGTCCATAGTCCTTGTTAGGAGGATGAACCGAAGAGGAAGACTCAGCAACTTCATTCTGGGTGGCTGCCGCCACCACCATAGCATCTACCGGGACTCCCTTAGTTAAAAATTCTTTTCCTTGGGGAGCGGACAAAAATTTGTTGGGGCGTCGAGGAACAGGCTCCAGAGAGTCAGGATTCTCCCACACCCTTCGACAAATAAGGTCAAGGAGCTCGTCGAAAGGTGGAGACACCCAGGAGGTGGAGGGCTGTGCGCCAAAAGCCTTAAGGAATACTGACTCCTCCTTGGAGGGGGTTTGGAGGGACAGTCTCCTCTTTGTTTCAGAATCTCCAGGATATCGGAGAACTAAACGTCCTCAGAGGAAGACTTGGGGGACCCCTCCGATTCCTCGAGGTCAGTATCGGAAGTGAGGGACTTGTCCTGGGAGTCTATGTGTTTCCTCTTGCACAATTTCTTTCTGGGGGGTTCCTCAGGCACAAGCTCTGAGGGCCCCTCAGAAAGAAGGGGACCGCTCGTGGGGGTATCCTTAGGCCCTGGCACTCTGCTGTCCAAGGATAGGTGGGCGTCAGAAGCTCTCGCCGGTGTTGTGGGGGAAGGTAGAACCAATCTGAGAGAAGTAGCTGACCTAGCCAGCACGCTCTGCATAGCCTCGAAGGCGGGACCTCCCGAATCGGAGGACCAACCGCCTTCCACGGCTATGACCGGGACCGGTGTCCCCGTGGCTGAGGCTCCGAGAGGGAGGCTCGGAACCGAAGGGTGTTCCGAGGCATCCCCCTCGGGCCTGACCGAGGAGACCAGAGTCTCGAACCCTGTGGACGGAACCAACAAGGTCGGAGCACATGCAGGCACCGATAAACCCTGCTGGGGATCGGAGCCGGCGCAGGAACGTCCCTCGGACCGGAGCTTACCGGCTCCGACGACAAGGATGTGCTCGGAGGAGGAATAGCAGAAACAACCTTAGGAGCCGGCTCCAGAGCCAACTGGGTAGAAGCTGAGAAAAGTTTGGCCAACACCGGCGACTGTAGGAGCCTCTGCACCACCCTATCTACATCCAAATCGGAAAGCCTGGAGGACTTGGAGGAGATGGATGGAGACCTAGACCTCCTATATGGAGAACATTGCCTCAAACTTGGCGACCGGCTCAGAATTGGTTCTAGTACGATCGGAGCGGACGCAGACTCACTAGACACAGCTACCTCCTGCGGCCCAGATGATGGTGGAGCCGAGGAAGCAGACTCAGCAGTAGTGATTTTAGAAGGTGGCTCCGAAGCAACAGATGGAGCCGGAGACCTTTTCTTGGATTTAGACTTCGTTTGGGAGCTGTACCTAAATCCACCTCAAAGGATGGTTTTAGCAGTCCCTTTAGGATTAATTTGTTTTTCCTCTCTTGGAGCACCCGAGGACTAAAGGCGTGGCAGAAACTGCACGACTCCTGTAGGTGGATGGCTCCAAGACAGTAAACACAGACCGAGTGTCCATCTGTGATGGACATCTTATAAGCACACTTCGTACACTTTTTAAAGCCCGAGGGCTTAGGCTCTTTCTGCTCCTTAGACATTCTAAGGCCAACAACCGTAGCAGCCGCTACTGACAAAAGGCGGGAAACCGCTAACACAGAGACTGAGAGTCAACACAAGTACAACAAACAACCAAGGCACAGGGGAGAACCTCTAACTAAAACGGTTCTCCACTTAAAAAACTACAACGCACCAAAATGACAGCCAGACAAACACCACAATGGAGGACTAGGTCCTCTAACTGAAACAGGCCTAGGGAAGTTAGGGATACCACAACACACAAAAACACTCAACTCACAAAACACTAACGAAGCAACAATAGCTATGAAAAAGCTCTATTTGGATAACAACAATCAGCAAAATTTTTCACAGGAAAAAGGTTTTAGCAATACTTAGCTACAGACAAGTCGAGACCATGTCCGAGCTCTACAAGCGGCAAATGAGATCTGGGAATGTGGAGCAGTGTATTGTGGGATACCATCTTAGCCCAGCCAATCAGAGACTTTCGAGCTAGTAAATAGGCCGTGTCGGAGTCGATATTTGGCTCTGAACCCACAGGTGAAGAATGTAGGCGAGATACGACTACATAACATTCATTGTTTCTAGGCTGTGACAATGTTGACTCCATAAACCTTTTAGGTACCATTGAAGTTTCCTCATATGTAGTCTCACATATGGAATTAGTAGAATGCAGGATGCCATGAACCCCAAGGCCTGCAGAATTTGTCTTGCAGATAACTGGGTTTTTGTTGCCATTTGTTTGAAGTATGTTGTCAATTGCCTTTGTTTGTCTGGCGTGAGGTAAGCCATCTGGGCAGTTGTATTCAAGCTTGCACCCAGGAATGTAATTATTTGAGAGGGTACTTCTTTTTGTTTATGGTGCACCCTAGGCATGCTAGAAGTCTTTTTACAAACGCCAGATGTTGAAGAAGTGTGTCCTTGTCCTCTGCTTGAATGAGACAACCGTCCAGATAAGGATAAATTTGAATGTTTGTCTGCAGAATGCAATTACTGGTGCCAGACACTTTGTAAGGACCCTGGGCGCAGTAGATAAGCCAAAGGGCAGTGCAGAGAATTGGTAATGCAAAAAACCTGCTTTGAAGTGGAGGTATCTTCTGCATGATTCCCTTATTGGGATATGCAGGTATGCCTCTTTTAAGTCTAGAGTTACTAACCAAGCATTCTTGCCTAGCATAGGCAGTAGCTGTTGTAAAGTCAGCATTTTGAATTTTGGAATGTCTAGGAACGTGTTCAGAATCGATAAGTTCAGTATTGGACGCCATGAATTGTCTTTTCTGGATACCAGGAAAAGTCTTGAATAAAAACCTTGTCCTTTTTCCTTTTCTGGTACCGGTTGAATATCCCCCATATCCATGAGGGACATGGCTTGTTTCTGGGCCTCTGCCCACTGGTTTTGTGGCAGATCCGGCCATTCATTTGGAATTGGCAAAGTATGGAAATGAAATCTGTACCCCTGGAATACTATGTTTAATACCCACTTGTCCTGGGTAATTAACTGCCAATTTTGAGCATGAAATGCTAGTTTTCCCCCCAAGGGGTCTGCCAAAAGATAAGTGCTTGGAGATGGTAGAGGAAAGTCATTGAGATTGCTTACTGTAGGGTTGTGCTTTGTTTCCTCCAGATTTGGAGGTTGAAGCACCCCATTGCTTTGACCTGTAAGAACCCTGTGACTGATATCTGGAGCCTTTTGAGCACCTGGGTTTGCCCTGAGTGGCTCTGTTGGACACAGGAAAGGACCAATTTTTAGTAGGCCAGTGCCTACTGAACCTAAGTGGCTGCACTTGCAAGAAATCTTTTACAGTTTGCATAGATATAGCTTTGTCTTCCATTTTCTTTAAAACCTCTTCTGCCTTATTACCAAACACAGTATCATGCTACAAAGGGGCATCCAACAATTTAGCTTTAACATGATCAGGCAGATTTTGCTCCTTGAGCCAGGCATGCCTTCTAATCACAGATCCAGCAACGGCAGCCCTACAAGAGGCCTCCAAGGAATCAAAACCACATTGCAAAGTATGCTTTCCAAACTGTTCTGCTGAAAGCAATAAATCTTGTAACTCTTTATTTTCCACACAATCAGAAATCAACAATTTTCTTTCAGTAAGCCCATAACATGCTGTTGATATTTAAGCATATGAAACTGGCAGTTTAAAGCCCTGATTGCCAAGGTTGCAGACACATAAACCTTCTTACCCCATCTATCCAGCGCCCTGGAATCTCTATCAGAAGGGGTAGGATTTTTGGCTGTAGAAGCCTTTACACCACTGGGACCCTGAGAAATAGTCTCAGGATCAGCAGCAGGATTTTTGAAAATAAATTTGTGGGAGTCAGGAACCCTGTAATATCTGTCTGGCTGACTAGGAGCCGGAGGCAGGGAATCAGGAGCCACGCTCGATTCAGAGAACACATCATCAACAATGTCTAATACAGGAGGTATTGCCAAAGGCCTATGCTGTGGAAGGAGGAGGAAATCCCTAAGCCTCTTGTTTGATTCAGAGAAGTCCTGACTATCCCAATGAAAATGTTCCCTTAATGTATGCAAAGTCTCTCCAAAAGAGTAATCCTCAGGAGGAGATGCAGATGGGATGGATTCCTCTGCATCAGAATCCTCATAGGGTGGAATAGAAAATTCCTGATTAGAAGAGGAATCAGAAGAAATGGAAACCTGATCTGAAGATTCATAATCAGTGCCTTGCCTAGGCGTCTTTTAGGCATAGGGGCCTGAGCATGTGGCTCATGCGTCAGTTTTTTAGACAGAGAAGTTGTTTTTGACCTTGTTTTTGTTGCTGGCATCGGTTTAATATAAAAATGTTGAGGCCTGAGAACACCCTCAGAAGCAGGAGCCTGCTCAGCGGCTCCAGACCCATCCAAGGGAGAGACATCTACGGGTTCAATACTCTGAGAATTGCGCGGCATACTGGACTCCGAATGGGTCTCGGTAGAGGCCTGCGACTCAAAAGTAGCGGGTATCAGGGGCTGCGAAAGCGCCTCACTGAGAACCAGCGACTGGCTTAGGAGAAGCTTCGTCGGTTTTGGACCGCGACGGTCTGTCTCCGTCTTTTTCCTTGCGTTTTTTGTGAACTCCGGTAGTCGGATTGCTAACGGACGACATTTCAGGATAGTTAAATCTTGAACCAAAATATTTAGAAGCAAAAATATACCGACGTTAAATAGTGCGTTGGTTAAATTTAGCACAAAACCGACAGCAAGGCACGTTGTGATCAGGGCCTAGGCAAGGAATACAGTACAAATGAAAATCTTTATGAGGTATTTGCTTCCCACAAGTAATGCAATTATTAACTTTTACTGACATCGGTAAGGAACAAGAAAAAGTTTCCCCAACGGGGTACTTAGCTTTAGTTTGAAGACTTCGGTTCTGAAACTCGAATACAAAAATTTCAGGAGTCGGCCTATCGGCACTTGTAAACTGCTTCTGCTTTGGGCACCGGGTGGCAAGAAAGACTGAATAAAATGGAGTCGGCTGCATGTTTTATACCCCCGACGACCTGACGTCATGGAAGAGGAGACAGCAACTGATGCAGGACCCAAGACATTGTTATTCAGGCCGACTGAGAGCAAAGTACAGTTTTGTACCTACCATAAATGTAGATGTTCGAGTGTTCATACAGCTGCAGTCATTACAGATGGGTTATCCTGCCAACAGGCGGGTCCTCGGTCGGCCGAATTCCAAAGTCTAGGACCGACGTCGGTTGTCGTCGCTTCTTCCCTGATGTCAGTGCGGCAGGGGTATAAAAGAGGCAGCCGACACCATTTTCTTCAGTTTTTCTTGCCCCAGATGTCAGGTGCCCCCAGAAGGAAGGCAAAACAAAGTTATGCAAACATGCAATATAGAATAATCACAAAACAGTAGTTGCAAGCAAATACACCATAAGAGAATACCCCAAATAGGTTGTATGATAACGTGTTTGTCATAAGGCCTGTCCTAAGAGGGGACGGAGGGGGGGTAACCTGGACTGCAGCTGTATGAGCACTCTAACATCTACATTTATGGTAGGTACAAAACTGTACTATGTTCATCGTGCATACAGCTGCAGTCATTACAGATGCGAAGAATCCCAAAGCTAAGTAAGGGTGGTAGGCACTAAGTGGAACTAGGAGGAGCGAGGATACCCTGCAAGACTGCTGTGGCAAAACCCGCTCTAGATTTAGAGTATAGTGGAAGGTGATAGTGCTTGGAGAAAGTGTGCACTGAACTCCAAGTGGCTGCTTCCAAAATGTTCTTGGTAGGGACCCCCCTGAGGAAAGCTGCAGAGGTAGCTGTGGCCCTGGTGGAGTGGGATCTGATGCATGCAGGCACAGTTTTTCCATGAAATGAGTAACAAAAGCGTATGCAGTGGGCTATCCATTTTGAAATTGTCTGTTTGGAAATAGTCTTTCCTTGAGCATCTGTAGCATAGGACACAAAGAGTTGCTCGGATTTCCTGAATGGCTTTGTCCTGTCCAAATAATAATGAAATTGTCTGTGAATGTCCAAGGAATGTAGTAGTCTTTCCCCTTTGTTTTGTGGATTTGGATAAAAGGTAGGTAAGTGGATAGTCTGATTCAAAGCTACACTGGATACTACCTTTGGCATAAAGGTAGGGTTGGTTTGTAAGGAAACTCTGTCCTGATGGAAAATGATGAATGGTTGCACAGCCATGAGGGCCTGTAGCTCCGAAACCCTGCGTGCTGAGGTGATAGCCAGAAGAAAGGCTGTTTTCCATGACAAGTATTGTAGTTCTGTTGAAGAAGCTGACTCAAAGGGAGGAAGGGTCAGCTTTTCCAATACGAAGTTGAGGTCCCAAGCAGGGACTGGTGGTTTCCTTGGGGGTTTTATATTTTTTGCCCCTCTGAGGGACTGCCTTAAGAGAGGATGTGAGAATAAAGGAGGATCTGTGTTGTATTGTGCAGAAATGGCTGAAGCGTGGATCTTGATGGAGGAGAAGGAAAGTCCACTGTTTAACATCTCAGCTAGGCACTGTAAAATTTGAGGTATATTTATTACCCAAGGATTCTGGCCCTTTTCTTGATTCCAGGCACAAAATCGTTTCCATTTGGCAGAGTAGGCTTTTCTAGTAGAAGGTCTTCTGGCCTCCAAGATGACATCTTGCACCTCCTTGGAGAGGAGAGTCTGTTGGGAAATCAAGGAATTCTCCATACAGCTAGATTTAGGGTTTTGAGCTGGCTGTGAAGGGTTTTGGTGTTGTGCTGGGACAACAGAAGACGGACTAGAGGTAGGATCCATGGTGGGGAATGTGTCAGGCTCTTCAGGAGCGGATACCAGTGTTGTCTTGGCCAGTCTAGAGCAATGAGAATAATTTGCGGCCTCTCTGCTCTGGCTTTTAATAGAACTTTGGGCAGCAGAGGAAGAGGCGGGAAGGCATAAACTGTCAATGTTGTCCAACTGAAAGAGAGTGCGTCCACTTTCCAGGCCTGTGGATGATAGGTCCTTGAACAAAATTTTTTTCAACTGGTAATTTCTGTGGGTAGCAAAGAGATCTATGTCTGGCTGTCCCCATGCCTTAGTTATCTTTGTGAAAACTTGAGGATGCAACTTGCATTCGTGTGGATCTGTCATATTTCTGCTTAGGTTGTCTGCCAGTGTGTTTTCCTTCCCTGGTAGGAATTGTGCCTGTAGTTGAATTTGCAATTCCAATGCTGTGTTCCATAGGGTCATGGCTTGCCTGCACAGGGGGTATGAATGAGTTCCCCCCTGTTTGTTTATGTACCACATCACTGTGGTGTTGTCTGTCCTTATCAACAGTTGGCCTGGATGCAGTAGGTCTTTGAAGGTCATAATAGCATTTTGCACGGCTAGCATTTCCTTTTGGTTGATATGTAGGTGCTTCTCTTTTTGGGACCATTTTCCCTGAATGCACTGATCTGTCATGTGTGCTCCCCAGGCGTAGTCTGAGGCGTCTGTTGTGATGATTTGAGTTGCTTGAGGTACACAGAAAGGGAGACTTGTGTTTCTTTGGCATGCTTGAGCCCACCACAAAAATTCCTTTTGAAGGCATGGAATGAGTGGTATAAATGTTTCCAAGCTGTGGCTGTGTTGAGACCATAAGTTTTTTAGGTACCACTGAAGTTTCCTCATATGCAGCTTTGCACATGGGATTAGTAGGATGCAAGATGCCATGAATCCCAGAGCCTGCAGGACTTTCCTTGCAGTTAGCCTGGTGAAAGTTGCCATTTTGCTGAAGTATTGAGACAGTTGCCCTTGTTTGTCTGGCGTGAGGTAGGCCATCTGGGTGGTTGTATTCAAGCTGGCACCCAGGAAAATTATTTGTTGAGAGGGTATTAGTTTTGATTTCTTTTTGTTGACTGTGTATCCCAGGAAGTTCAACAGTTTTATTACAAACACCAGGTGCTGCAGTAGTATGTCCTTGCTGTCCGCTTGGATCAGGCAGTCGTCCAGATATGGGTAGATTTGTATTCCTTGTAGTCTGCAGAAGGCGATTACTGATGACAGGCAATTTGTAAACACTCTGGGCGCAGTAGATAAGCCAAAGGGCAATGCAGAGAATTGGTAATGGGTTGAACCTGCAAGAAATCTGAGGTATCTTCTGCAATCTTGTCTGATAGGGACATGCAGGTATGCCTCCTTGAGGTCCAGTGTTACCAGCCAAGACTCCTTGCCCAGCATGGGAAGAAGCTGCTGTAATGTGAGCATCTTGAATTTTGACACCTGTAGATATGCGTTTAGGATGGATAGGTCTAAGATAGGTCTCCAATCTTTGTCTTTCCTTGGTACCAGGAATAGTCTGGAATAAAACCCCTGACCTTGTTCTTTTGCAGGTCCCTCTTGAATCGCTTTCATGTCCATGAGAGCGGAAATTTGTTTTTGTGCCTCTGCCCTTTGATTTTGTGGCAGGTTTGGCATGCCTCTCATTTTTGGAAGGGTGTGAAAGTGGAACCTGTAAGCCTCTGTCTATAATGTCCAGAATCCATTTGTCTTTTGTAATAATATGCCAATTTTTTGAGAATAATGCCAGTTTTCCGCCCAAAGGTGCTGCCATTAAAGCTTTGCTTGGCAGGTGTAGGGGGAAGTCACTGTGTCTGTTTTCTAAATGACTATGATCTATCTTCTCCACCTCTTGGGGTTGGTGCTTGCCACTGTCTGGCTCTGAAAGATCCTTGAGGTTGCCCTCTACCCCTTGGGCGTCTGTATCTGCCCCTTTGAGGTCTGTCTGTGGCTGGAAAGGACCAATTTTTTGAAGGCCAGTTTCTGCTGAAACGTGGAGGTTGTACCTGCAGGAAATCTTTCACTGTTTGCAATGATTTCGCTTTTTCCTCCATTTTCTTTAGTACCTCCTCAACTTTAACACCAAACAATACATCTTTTTGAAGAGGTGCATCTAATAATTTAGCTTTGACATGATCTGGTAAGGTTTGCTCTTTGAGCCAAGCATGCCTACGTATAACAAACCCCGTAACAGCAGCTCTACATGAGGCCTCTAAAGCATCAAAACCACACTGCAAGGTATGTTTACCCACTTGCTCTGCACCATGCAACAAATCCTGCAACTCTTTTAAATCTGGTTGTTCTGGTTGTGTAATTTTGCTTTTCAACTGAGATAACAAAAACTGTTGATACTTTAACATATGGAATCGACAGTTTAATGCCCTCATGGTTAAAGTGGCCGAGGTATACACCTTTTTCCCCCACCTTTCTAAAGCTCTGGAATCTCTCTCTGAAGGTAATGGGTTTTTAGCAGTGGAGGCCTTAATTCCCTTGGGACCCTGTGAAATAGTTTCTGGGTCAGCAGTATGGCTTTTATATAGGAACTGGTGAGAATCAGGAACCTGGTAATACCTGTCTGGTTTAACAGGAGCTGGAGGTAAAGAATCTGGATTAAGGCGGGCTTCTGTGTACACATCATTCAATATATCTAAAACAGGAGGGATAGCCAGGGGCCTATGCTGGGGGAGCAGAAGAAATTCCCTGAGCCTTTTCTTGGAATCTGAGTAATCTTGGCCTTCCCAGTGAAAGTGTTCCCTCAATGCATGCAGGGTTTCCCCAAAAGAGTAGTCCTCGGGGGGGGGAGACCGAGGGAATAGACTCCTCAGCATCAGAGTCTTCAAAAGGTGAATAGGCGTAATCCTGGTCCTCAGAGTGTTCTGAGGTAATAGAAGCTTGATCTGAGGAAAGGTAGTCTTCCTCTAATCTGGGTCTTTTGTCAGAGGGGGGTTGAGAACCCCTGATAAGAGTAATCAAATCCTCAGCCATTTTAAGCATTTGCTTTTTAGGCATGGGGCCTTGAGAGGAGGTCTGAGGACCCTGTTTTTTGGTTTTCATGGCTGCTTTAGATTTAGTGAAAGCTTTAATAGAGAAGGAGGAAGGCCTGAAGACACCTTGAGAAATGGCAGGCCTGTCTAAATTCTGAGTTTCCCCGCCAAGAGTGACGTTGGTATCTGCAGTAGGAATGGGGACCGAGGAGCCTGTGACCTCGGGTACTGAAGACACTGGTAATGTAGTGTCATCGGTACTCAGGGGCTGCGTAGGTGCCTCGCTGAGAACCGGAGAACCGGCAGTCGGCCTAAGCGTGGTCTCAGTAGTCGGTGTGGACCTCGGATGTCGGTCCTTATCTTTGCGTCTTTTGCTCAAAACTGGAGTCAGAGTATCCGACGACATGATATAATTAAATGTTTTGCCAAAATAATGAAGGGCGAACTCTGCCCGGCGCTTAATAGTGCGCTTGTTGAATCTAGCACAAAAACGGCAGGCCGAGACGTCGTGGTCTGGGCCTAAGCAAGGTATACAGAAAGAGTGGAAATCCTTATGCGGTATTTGCTTCCCACAAGAAATGCAATTATTAACTTTGTCTGACATCGGTCTGAGTCAAGAAAAGTTTCCCCAACGGGGTACTTAGCTTTCAAGAAGACTTCGGCTGAAATACTTTCGTAAATCTCAGGAGCTGGCCGACCGGCACTTGCAAACTGTTTCTGCTTCGGGCACCGCGCAGCAAGAAAGACTGAAGAAAATGGCGTCGGCTGCCTCTTTTATACCCTTGCCGCACTGACGTCAGAGAAGAAGCGACGACAACCGACACAGGACCTAGACTTTGGAATTCGGCCGACCGAGGACCCGCCTGACGGCAGGATAACCCATCTGTAATGACTGCAGCTGTATGCACGATGAACATCCTGCCAGCAGATTACCCAAATGTAATGACTGCAACAGTGAAACATGAAGAACATCAAAAAATATACATGCATGTATACAGTATATATGTGTGTGTGTGTGTGTGTGTGTGTGTGTGTAAGAAAAAAAAGAAAAAAAAATCTGGAGAAACAAGTCTTTCAATAGCAGAGGAGATCAGATTAAACAACCCACAGCAAGGATACACTTTCAAATGAATAAGCCCTAGTAGAAACATCTGATGTTTCAGGTGGCAAACAAGATCGGAGGTACTGTGGTAGAGTGGAGGAAATTATGGGTAGGGGAGGAGTCAGAGCACTGGATCTTTGAAGCTTCAGGGATGGTGCAGAGGTCGGATCCACTTAGATCTGACTACCCACACAATGAATCGGACAAAAATAGACAAACATCAGATACACGGTTTAATCACAACACTTGCCGTGCTGTAGATTGGAAAGTCAATGGTGGGGAGTGGGTCTGTTGAGTGACAAACTTGAGTTGGAGGAGCTCTGTACTGCATCTCATGTGGAAATTATCCAAAAAGGCAACTTAGTTAAGAGAAATCTCCACAGCATTAAATGGACCAGCTACACTCTTCCACATTACTGACAGGTTGTGCAGCTCAGCCTATTTATCCAACAAGAGAGTTCTTATCTAGTTTAGAAAGTGAGTACATTGCTGATTTCTTAAACATGATTGTTGCTGTCAGATCTTACCTTACCACCCTCTTGACCCCATGGGTACTGGTATTACTCAAACTTGTGCTTCTGTTTCTTCTTGGAATGTATTTAATATTTCTGGTCATGACAGATTCATTACCATGGCCTTAAGCATACATTCAACAACTTGTGGCTTAACCACATGTCCTACAAGGTTAGTTTCATCTGGTCTTGATGTCATGGGTCCA